>NC_057797.1:551161329-551227306 GCF_018294505.1 Triticum aestivum | reverse complement strand
GGCGAGAGGGGTGAGGCGGAGGTGGCGAGGCGAGTGGGTGTGGGAGAAGAGGAGGTGGGTGTGCCTGGAGACGGCGGGGGAGAGGGAGAGGAGGGCGGGCGCGGCCATGGGAGGGAGAGGGAGACGGTGGTTTAGCGGGCAGCGTCGAGAGGAGCGGAAGGTGGGAGGGAGTTTGAGTGATTTTTCTGGTACGTTTTGAACGGCTTTACGTGGATGAACGTCTACTGTGCCGTACTCCCGGCCAGGCTCGCTGGCTAGCCGGTAGCCGCCTGCTCGCGCCAGAGTACATATCCATGCTCCCACACTCCATGCTCCCAACATTTCAATTTTCAACAAATTAATCTAAAATTGAAAAAAGAACAAATTAACATTCACAAGAGATGTCAATATTACCCCTAAATTTTTCAAATCAATTTCAAAACACACATGGAGAAACAAAAAAGTATACAAATCTGGATGTGAATAGTGTGTTTTCTGGTTTTGTCTTTATGTGGCACTTTTTTTTACACTATTCATGCAGATTTGTTTTTTTTTCCTCCATGTGTGTTTTGAGTTTAGATTTGCAGATTTTAGGGGTTGTAGAAACATGCCTCATGAGCATTCACATTTATTTCTGAAAATTTGTGAAACACTGAAATTTGTTTTTGAATGTTGAGAGCATGGGAGCATTAAAGGTGTAGGAGCACCTGATATATTTCAGTTACAAATTTAACTTGCAGCTAACATAACAAAAAATATTCCATCTGATCCAAAATAAATGGCGTGGTTTTAGTTCAAAATACAAATTCATCATGGCATTAACGAGACCAATTCATAGCACGGTTAAATTAATTGTCATTCATAGCATGATTTGTCTTTTTTCAATCTGTAAGTTGAATTTATAACTACAACATGATTGATATATAACTTGTAGCATAGGTTTTCTATGTTAGTTGTACCGGTTGAAGCATCTCTAACAATGACACTATAACAGGGCATTGAAAACTGCTTTAGGGCACAAAAGATGAGTTTTACGGCATCAATTTTTCTTCTTCTCCAATAGTAGCCCTAAAATAGGGCACCAGTGCTCCAACAGCCGTCCTAAAATAGGGCACTACAATTGCATACATATTGAAACATGTGATATCAAACTCATCCCAAACGAATCGGAAACAAATAATACAAACATAACATCAAATTCATCAATCCACAAAATCAAAATTATTACATAGTTCATCAATCCACAACATCGAATTTAATACACATAACAACAAAGTTCATCATCTATGACATAGTGGTCTTGTTGCCCATGCCATGCCCACAACTCTTCGATGAGATACTTTTGAAGATCTACGTGCCTATCAGAATCTGGAATGCCATGGTACACCTCAAGAAAGCGTCGAATTTGGTCTTCTCTTCTACGCGGCTGCACCGGTTGTCCGATGGTTTCATAGAAGGTGTAATCAAAATCTTTCCCACTCTCATTCTCAATAATAATGTTGTGCATGATCACATAGATTGTGATGATGCACCAAAGAATTTCTTGATCCCCAAACCTAGCCGACCCTCGCACAATAGCAAATTGGGCTTGCAAAATCCCAAAAGTCCTTTCAACATATTTCCTAGCGGGCGCTTAAGCATTATGGAAGTAGAGTCTTTCTTACCTTGGGGGGTGGGGGTGGGCATTCACAAAAGTAGTCCATTGTGGTTGAAGCATCTCTAACAACGACACTATAACAGGGCATTGAAAATTGCTTTAGGGCACAAAAGATGAGTTCTACGGCATCAATTTTTCTTCTTCTCCTATAGTAGCCCTAAAATAGGGCACCAGTGCTCCAACAGCCGTCCTAAAATAGGGCACTACAATTGCATACATATTGAAACGTGTGATATCAAACTCATCCCAAATGAATCGGAAACAAATAATACAAACATAACATCAAATTCATCAATCCACAAAATCAAAATTATTACATAGTTCATCAATCCACAACATCGAATTTAATACACATAACAACAAAGTTCATCATCTATGACATAGTGGTCTTGTTGCCCATGCCATGCCCACAACTCTTTGATGAGATACTTTTGAAGATCTGCGTGCCTATCAAAATCTGGAATGCCATGGTACACCTCAAGAAAGCGTCGAATTTGGTCTTCTCTTCTACGCGGCTGCACCGGTTGTCCGATGGTTTCATAGAAGGTGTAATCAAAATCTTTCCCACTCTCATTCTCAATAATAATGTTGTGCATGATCACATAGATTGTGATGATGCACCAAAGAATTTCTTGATCCCCAAACCTAGTCGATCCTCGCAAAATAGCAAATTGGGCTTACGAAATCCCAAAAGTCCTTTCCACATCTTTCCTAGCGGTCGCTTAAGCATTATGGAAGTAGAGTCTTTCTTACCTTGGGAAGGGGGGTGGGGGGTGGGCAGGAAATTGGCTTCACAAAAGTAGTCCACTATGGATATATCTCATTTGCAAGGTAATAGCCCATGTTGTATGTGCGGTCATTTGATTGGAAATCCATTGTTGGTGATTCCCCATTGACTAACTTTGCGAAGAGAGGTGGTCGTTGGAGCACATTGATGTCAATGCAAGATCCAGACATCCCAAAAATATGCATGTAAAATCCATGTCTTCTGATGGACCACGGTCTCAAGAATGATGGCTGGATACTTCGTGTCCTTCAAATTGTCCATGATATGCTGCAAGGTAGTTCTTCCACTTCCAATGCATGCAATCAATGGAGCCAAGCATACTTGAAAATCCACGGGCTTTGTTCATCTCCAAAAGCTTCATCGTGTCCTGAGCATTGGATGCTCTCAAATACTCTGGCCCAAACACTTCAACCACTGCCATTACAAATTTCTTAATGTAAAAGATTGAAGTGCTCTCTCCCATTACCAAGTTATCATAAGTGAAACATGTGGGGGACACCATATGCCATCATGTGCAATGCGAAAGTCACCTTTTTGGATGGTGCTATGTCCAAGATTTCTGGTGTAAATCCCCCTCTACTTAAAGGACCAATCATGTTGCTTCACACATTTGGCAATGTTAAGGAACAAATTTGGAGACATCCTAAATCGGCAGCGAAAGTATCGCTCTGGATACACCAGAGACGAACTAAAATAGTTTTTCATTAATCTAGTGTGCGCCTATTTCCTATCCCTCTGAATCAACTCCTCCCCAAAAATGGAACCACCATGATTCGGCCTGCTTTTCTTGTGAATCATAAAGATAAAAGCAATGTCCTCCTCTTCCTTCATGCCCTATTCCTCTTCAAACGAGCAATCCTCCCACTGAGGGGATTCAAATGAACGCATCTTCAATACAATAATTTCCATTAAAATATACCATTTGGTGCATTTGGAGGTTGCCTTGGTGGGATGCGAGTGTAGCATGGGGTTGCACAAAGAGCATTTGCTCAGAGCCGCATGGTTGGATCGAGGCGGACTACAACCAACGGTCGGCTTCATGTAGCCTTTTTGGAGATTATGTCAGATGCATGTGGCATGGAGGTCGCTCCATAGCAACGTGCGTGGATTTGGTTAGGCCTCTCGCGTCTGGATCCGGACGGGTGTGTAACCTTCGGGTGGAACTAAGCGGCACAACAGAGCCATTTGATAGTGGTGTTGCAGGTTGTAGTGGCACCGGAGCTCGTGCTCGGCACAACAGCGAATGCACATCGGGCGAGTGGAAGGCGCCACGTGGATGGACGACCTGTAGCCCGACCAGGTGTCTCCAAGGGAATCTCTATTGTCAGAGGGTGACCAACGCATGCAAATTTGACACTCATGTGTGTGGATTGGTTGCAGTAGAAGGATGATTTCCAGGTCTGGTGGATCTTTTTTTAAAAGGAGGATTTACCCCTGGCCTCTGCATCAATAGATGCACACAACCATTTTATTATTATTCAACAGAGTCTGACAACATGCATACATAGATCTGGTGAACAAAGTCACAACACCTACACTCATGATAATGTGCCTGAACCGCGTGAACAAGCACTACCTAATCCAGTGGCATCATGCAACTGCCCGCATAGGGTCGGGAGCACCCCTCGGTCTGGCCAACCCGCAATGCGCATCGCATGTGCAAGCTCTGGAACTATCGCCGCCATGTTCTGTCGTTCCATCTTCAGGAGTGATCAACCCACTCACCTTGTCAGACCATACTACCATCGATGCTAGACGTTGTCACTCTCCTACATGTGTCCATCCAAACGCACCCACCGCCAAGAATCCGCGTCTTTATGAGAATATTCCTAATGCATATATGAGATTATGCCATGAATGATCATATTCATAAATATTGCAATCTTTTCAATTGCCCAACTATAATTTGTTTACCAAGTCATTCGCCTGTTTTCGATAGAGAGATGCCACTAGTGAAGCTATGGGCTCCGGTTCTATTTTCCATTAATAAACTCTTATACAAAAATTGCTCTTTTATTTGCCTTACTATTTTACCACTACATATCTCTATTTTCTTTTAATCTTGTAGCTAGCAAGATAAGAGGCTTGACAACCCTCTTGCCATGTTGGGTGCAAGTCTTTTGTTTGTTTGTGCACATGTGTTGTTTATCCTGTTAGCTTAGAAGCTCTTATTGGTTCGATAAACCTTGATTCTTAACTGAGGCAAAACCTTTTTGTTGTTCTATTTCACCATTCCTCTTTGGGGAAACCCAACGACTCCTACAGGAGTAGCAATTGGTAACACCTGCAGTATCGCAATTTTGTTTATTTAACTTCTAGTAATATGTTTAGAGATGACAATGTCAACTTTACTCTCTCTCTCTCTCTCTCTCTCTCAATTCCTAGATTTAACAACAGTGCAAGTTTCCTCATGTATATCTCCGTCATTAATCCTATTAGTGCTAAGAAGAGATTATTCCCCACCCACTTTAGTTAGAAGCAACACATTATCTTGTTTTTGTTCCAAATAGTCACTTTTTCCAGCTAGTTGTTCTCTAGTTGTTCTCGATTTTTCTGAAAACATTTATGGCAATAAAATTATCACCGGAAATTTCAATACCCATTCTAAATTATCACAATGTAGAAAAGTATTTAGAGAAGACATATTATCGGTACCTTGCGGTTTCCTCTTCCTGCTGAGATCGACAACTCTGGCTTCTGTATTTTCCATGTTAGTGCATGTATAGCAGTAGTAGGAATGATTTCCACCCATTCAACAGAAGTAGTGGGAGATTGCACAACATAAACAAAGGAAATTTATGCGTAGAAAACATCACAGGGTCCACCTCAATAATTGTAGGCTTGCTAAGCATAGCGGCAACATAGGAAGTATATTGAGGTACAACCAATTGATCAGGAATCAATTACATGATATTAACCACCATCTCCTCATAAGGAAATTGTTGTGATTTATCACCTCATAGCCCTCAACTTATCTTGTTCATTTTGCTTTTCACACGCAAATGTATCAACGAAAAGTTAATTATATTCCTCTCCACTCTCTAGATCAGAGTTATTTTCCTCATTGTCTTCCTTTTCCTCATTCCTGTCTCTCATGGGAGCACTATTTTTACCACAAAAAAAAATCTAGGAGGAGCAAAAAACCACCAACAACAATTGATCCTCCAATGTATATATCAATAATTCACCAGTTCTAGATATCTTAGGAGAAGGAGCACCATCCTTATTAGGAGCATGAATAGATAAATTACCATTATTATTTTCACAAGGATCTTATCAACAAAGTAGAAAAAATCATAAAAATGTTCTCCTAGAAATCCCTCGGCCACATTAGGAATATTCTCATCATCTCTACATCCAATTTGAAGTCCCAGGATTCAAGCCTATGTAAGGTAGCCATGTCAATTTCTAAGTAGCACCCACTAGGATTTTAAGTCTCAAGATTCAAGCCTATGTAAGGTAGCCATGTCTCAGGATTTCTGAGTCTCACGCTGCCACAAATAGTTGTGATGGCCGACATCATGATCTCGCCCTGCATTGTGACGCCCTACGCTGAAACCATACCATCCGATGGTCGTGGTTGAATTGTGCACCCTGTTCCACCATGGTAGGTGACGTAGCATGAGGTCAGGGAGGAGAGGTGTCTACCTGAGCGAGGGATGAATCTATGGAGAGGGGCGCCGCACACGGCTAACAGATTGTCATGGCCTTGTGTGGCGCCCCCTCCCACATATATATAGGTGGGTTAGAGGGGAGGCATCCAGGAGGCACCCCAAGGGTGGCTGAATCCCCCTTGGGCTCCTGCCCTTGGCCGCCCCTGTCAGCATTCTAGGAATGGGGGTATCCAGACTTGTCTGCCTGCGCCCCACGGCGTGGCTCCATCAACGGCCTGGTACGGCCCACCTTCATCTTCGACAACCCAAGACCCTTGCGAGGGGCCGAGCCTCGCGAGGTGGATGACACCATGACCTCCAGGAGGAGCGGCCTCCTCAGGCTGGCTCCTGAGAAGCAGAGATCTCTATGCAAGCCTCCACCTCGTGAGGTTCGGATGACGCAAGCCATGACGACCAAGGACAGGCGGGCGCCGACGGGCGCAGTACAACGGTTTCCTCTTTGGTGCTAAGGAGGCAAGCACAGGCGTGGAGTCCCAAGGAATCAGCCAAAGGTTTCCATTTCCATGCAGCAAGACCAAGACCGACAGGACGGAGGTCATCGCCGGGCCCACCGCGGCGTCACGACCAGAAGCTTTGCACGCGAAGACCACCTTTCGTCAGGATAAGATGTACTAGTTATGTCCCTTTGAATTTGGCCGTTGTGGGATCCCTTCCCGCCTACATTTTGGGGGAAGAGGACCAAGGCCACTATAAATATAGCCTAGCCACCACCATATAAGGGGATGGATCATTCAGATCATCCTCTCCCTCACCAACTCAAGAACACACCTCCTGAGGTTGTTCTTCCACTATACAAGTTCATTCTCAGCCCACCTCGAGGCTAATCCACCACAAAGCAGGAGTAGGGTTTTACACCGCAAGGTGGCCCGAACCTGGGTAAACTGCCTTGTCCCGTTCCTTTCCAGTTCATCGAGCTAGGCCATGAGAGCGGCAAGTAGGCAGACTGAGGAGGTTGAGTTCTTATCATGCACCCCAGAATTTGAATCTATCTAGAGTCCGTGGAGCCCGGAATCCAACATTTGGCGTGCTAGGTAGGGGTGCGTCGAAGATCCGCCTCTCCGCTCGCCGCACTCCACCGCGTCGTTCGGCTCTCATGGCGAGCGCCACTCCACCAACCGGACCAGGGGTGTGTTCAGGGGCGCCGTGGGTTGATACGTCTCCAACGTATCTACAATTTTTGATTGTTCCATGCTGTTATATTATCATTCTTGGATGTTTTATAATCATTTTATATCATTTTTTGCTACTAACCTATTGACATAGTGCCAAGTGTCAGTAGCTGTTTTCTGCATGTTTTTTACATCGCAGGAAATCAATACTAAATGGAATCCAAATGCAGCGAAACTTTTTGTGGATTTTTTTGGACCAGAAGACATCCAATGGGCCGGAGAGCGCCTAGGGGTGCTCTGAGGGGAGCACAACCCACCAGGGGGCGCCTAGAGGCCCAGGCACGCCCTGGTGGGTTGTTCCCACCTCGGGTGCCTCCCGGACCGACTCTTTGCTCTATAAATACCCCAATATTCCAGAAACCCTAGGGGAGTCGACGAAAATCAATTCCAGCCGCCGCAGAGTCCAAAACCACCAGATCCAATCTAGACACCATCATGGAGGGGTTCATCATGTCCATTGGTGCCTCTCCGATGATGTGTGAGTAGTCTTTTGTAGACCTCCGGGTCCGTAGTTAGTAGCTAGATGGCTTCCTCTCTCTCGTTTGATTCTCAATACAATGGTCTCTTGGAGATCCATATGATGTAATTCTTTTGCGGTGTGTTTGTTGGGATCCAATGAACTTTGAGTTTATGATCAGATCTATGTTTTTATCTATGAAAGTTATTTGAGTCTTCTTTGATCTCTTATATGCATGATTGCTTATAGCCTCATATTTCTTCTCCGATATTTGGGTTTTGTTTGGCCAACGTGATCTATTTATCTTGCAATGGGAAGAGGTGCTTTGTGATGGGTTCGATCTTACGGTGCTTGATCCCAGTGACAGAAAGGGAACCGACACATATGTATCGTTGCTATTAAGGATAACAAGATGCGGTCTATTTCTACATAAATCGATCTTGTCTACATCATGTCATCGTTCTTATTGCATTACTCTGTTTCTCCATGAACTTAATACACTAGATGCATGCTGGATAGCAGTCGATGTGTGGAGTAATAGTAGTAGGTGCAGGCAGGAGTCGGTCTACCAATCTTGGACGTGGTGCCTATATAATGATCATTGCCTGGATATCGCCATGATTATTTGAAGTTCTAATTTCCCAACAGTAATTCGTTTACCCACCGTTTGCTATTTTTCTCGAGAGAAGCCACTAGTGAAACCTACGGCCCCCGGGTCTCTTCTTTAATATATTTGCCTTTGCGTTCTATTTTCCTTTGCTTTTATTTTCAGATCTATTAAACCAAAAATACTAAAAAATACCTTGCTGCAATTTATTTTATCTGAGATCTATTTATCCCATCTATCATATTTTTATCACGTCCGTTTGCCAATTTGGGGCACCGTTACCCAAAAGGGATTGACAACCCCTTTAACACGCCGGGTTGCGAGTATTTGTTATTTGTGTGCAGGTGTTGTTTACATAATGTTGCTTGGTTCTCCTACTGGTTCGATAACCTTGGTCTCATCACTGAGGTAAATACCTATAGTCGTTGTGCTGCATCATCCCTTCCTCTTTGGGGAAATACTGACGTAGTCTAGCAGACATCATGGGTCTTAGAGCTTTTACCCCCACCTGCAGCAGGTGCAGTGGCCGCCCAAGTTCAGGCCGGAGCTGCCGCCTCATTACGACGGCACAGCGGACCCGGTGGGGTTTCTCCAGGAATATGTGGAGGCTTTTTTGGTGGCCGGTGGAGACGACAAGGCCATGGAGAACTGGCTACCCATGGCCCTTACAGGTGTGCCGCGCGCCTGGCTCATGGGCTTGCCAGAGTCTTCAGTGGCCTCCTGGGAGGAGTTGTGCGGTCTCTTTATCGCGCGCTTCGCGGCGCCAGTGCCTCATGCCATCGCGGCCCTCCTCGGCGGCTCACAAGCGCCGGCCTCGGACCGCCACATCAAGCAGTTCTTTCGCCAAGTGGGTGCCGCCCATGTACAACGAGGGACGCCACCAGGATGGGCGATGCCTATGGCCAACCTCACCTTCGACTCAAGGGACCACCCCGCAACCACGTTCGGCGCCGGCGCGCTCCCGATGCTCTGTACCCCCACCATCTGCAACATCGCCATCACCAGGACCCTCGTTGATGGCGGCGCCGGCCTCAATGTCCTCTCCGTGGAAGCATTCGGCTTGCTTCATGTGCCCCACAACTGGCTCCGCCCCACCAAGCTTTTCTTTGGGGTTGTTGATGGCTCCACCTGTCCCCTGGGGCAGATCCGCCTCCCCGTCACCTTCGGCACCCGCAACAACTACCGCATCGAGCTCATCGACTTTGACATCGCTTGCATCGGCCTGCCGTACAACACCATCCTTGGGTAACCGGCCTTGGACAAGTTCATGGCGATGACCCACCTTGGCTACAATCTCATGAAGATGCCAGGAAGCAGCCACTACAAAAAAAGACACATCCGTGACATTTTGGGCCGAACAAATTTTTTTCTGTCATACCTATGACACTTCTACGACGATAATTGTGACAAAACCCGGTATCATCATAGATGTGGTGGGGTCCTACTTCTGTGACAAAAAATCATGACAGAAAATGGGCTTTTCGTCCTGGGCAGGCCGGAGACGCAGTTGCATGACATTCTTTGGGCTGTCCATGACGAAAAAAACCATGGTAGAAGCGAGGGCGAGGAAAATATCGGGGTGTTCCCGGTTATGGTGGGTGGTCGGGGCCGAGCGATGCGCGTTTCTCTCGTACACGCACGCGCGTGGGTGCGAGGAGTTGGGCTCTAATTGAACCCAAGCGAGGCGTTGGGCTCTAACTGAACCCGAGCGATTGCACTGCAGGCTACGCATTACTGAACCCGAGCGATCGATCGATGGCTGTTAACTGAACCCGATCGAGTGATTCCTTTGCTACTGCTGCTAACTGAAGCCGACCGATGCTGCCTCTGGATGAACAGTGAGTGTTGCGGGAAGGGGGGGGGGTTGGATGAACAGTTCCCAGTGGGGGTGGATGAACAGGACCCCGTGGTTTTGCCTCTGGATGAACAGTACCCCGATCGATCGAGCCGGTTGGGGCTGGATGAACAGGACCCTGTGGAGGGAGGGATGAGCAGTAGATGGTGGAGGGCAGGATGAAAAGTAGCCCATGGAGGGGTGGTTGAACAGGAGCCCATGGAGAGGGCTGGTTGAACAGTAGCCGGTGGAGTAGCGCACGATGGAGGCTGGATGAACAGGAGCTCGTGGATGAACAGTCGCAGGTGGAGGCTGGAGGAGGTCGACGGTGGATGAATAGTAGCCCGTGGAGGCTGGAGGGGGTCGACGGTGGAGATGAACAGTATCCCGTGGAGTCCCGTTTTGCGGTACGCCACACCCCTCCCGATGAACAGGACCCCCGTTTCAACCGTAGCGCTCCAACACAAGTCCGTTTCCTCCGTTTTGCGGTACGCCACACCCCTCCCGATCAACAGGACCCCCGTTTCGACCATAAGAGGTCCGTTTCATCCATTTTGCGGTATGCCAGACCCCTCCTGATGAACAAGATCCCGTTTCGAACGTGGTTGGTCGAACACAAGGCCGTTTCCTCCGTTCTGCGGTACTCCAGGCCTCATTTCCATCGGCTGTTCCGTCCAAGCCCTCCCGATGAACAGACGATGCATTCCGTTCCGACCCAGCCGGTTGGCTCTCCATGAACACGACGACGACGCTATTTCTCCGTTCTGACCCAGCCATGTACACGAGCCCTGGCCGTACGTATGTGCGAGTAGGCGTTCGAGACCCTGCCCGTATGTACATACGTGGCCGTATTTTCTTTCTTGCACACTGGTTGTTGTACGTACGTGTACATGCTACATGTGCGCCTCTACTACGACACGTGCGCGCCTCTACTACGACACCTGCACGCCTCTACATCGACCAGTATATACGTACACATTCGCGACCAGAATGACAACGCTATGTACGCTTCGACCAGATGGGTCCCGACTGTCAGGCACTTCCTTGCGTGCGAAGATGTAGCTGGTGGGTCTTAGCAGTCAGGGGGCGAATCATTTTTTTTGCCCGGACGCACTTCCTTGCATGCGAAGATGTAGCTGTGGGTCCTAGCAGTCAGGGGAAACATTTTTTTCGTGAAATACGGTGGCCCGTCCGGTGGGTCCACGCTGTCAGGTGGAGGAATAATTATTTTGCGCGTAATAAGGAGGCACTTCCTTGCTGCGGCCGTGGACCCAGCTGTCAGCCTCTCCACGTACAGTCCACGTCCGATGGAAGCCGTTCCTTGACCACGTTGACCACGCCGCGCCGAGAGCACTAGGGCGGTGGATGACAGCGAGGCATAGGAAGGGGACAACGCAGAGCTGGGGAAGACGCGGTAGTGGAAGCCCACGCGGAGAGGAGTACAAGGGTTCACTGGTTCGACTGCGGTGTGAGGCTGCCTTCGCCGCAGGGCCTGGCCAGCAGTGGGAATAGTAGGGGGCGGTGAGGCCTTCGCGGCAGCACAGCCGGCCACAGGAGGCAGGAGCATGCAGCACGATCGGCGTTGCTTTGGGCGGCTGGAGCAAGAAGACCAGAGGTTGAAGAAGCACAACGGCCGTTGGATGGACATCGTACGGTCACTGGAGCTAGAATCGTTCATGTTGACTAAGTTGACAAAGCACTCCTCCCCGTCAACTTAGTAGGCCCACAAGTCAGCCACCCACCAAGCTGGGTCCCAACTAGCAGGGGGAGTATTCATTTTTGTGTGCGTAATAAGGCGACACTTCCGGTGGGTCCGAGCTGACAGCGGGGGGAACGTTTTTTCACGAAATACTGTGGCGCGTCCGGTGGGTCCCAACAGTCAGGGGGGAACGTTCTTTTAGCCAAATACAGTGGTCCATCCGGTGGGTCCCTGCTGTCAGGTGGAGGAATAATTATTTTCCGCGTAATAAGGAGGCACTTCCTTGCGGCTGCCGTGGACCCAGATGTCAGGCTCTCCATGTACAGTACTCTTCCGATGGAAGTTGTTCCTTGACCACGTTGACCACGCCGCGCTGAGAGCACCTAGGTGGTGGATGACGGCGAGGCCTAGGAAGGGGACGACGCGGAGCCGGGGAAGATGCGGTAGTGGATGCCCACGCGTAGAGGAGTATGAGGGTTCACTGGTTCGCTGCGGTGTGAGGCTGCCGTCGCCGCAGAATAACAGGGGGTGTGGGTGAGTAGAGGGATGGCCTGGCCAGCGGTGGGAGTAGTAGGGGGTGGTGAGGCCTCCGCCGCATCGCAACCGGCCATGGGAGGCAGGAGCACGAGGCACGATCGGCGCTGGTTTGGGCGGCTGGAGCAAGAAGACCAGAGGTTGAAGAAGCACTACGGCCATTGGATGGACATCGTACAGTCACTAGAGCTAGAATGGTGCATATTGACTAAGCTGACAAAGCCCTCCGTCCCCTTCAAATTAGTAGGCCCACAAGTCAGCCTGCCACTATACTGGGTCCCAGCTAGCAGGGGGAGTATTCATTTTTGTGCGTAATAAGGACACACTTCCTTGCGTGCGAAGATATAGCTGGTGGGTCCGAGCTGTCAGCGGCGGTAACATTTTTTCACGAAATACAGAGGCCCTTTCGGTGGATCCCAGATGTCAGGTGGAGGAAACATTATTTTGCGCGTAATAAGGAGGCATTTCCTTGCGTGCGGCCGTGGACCCAACTGTCAGCCTCTCCACGTACAGTCCACTTTAGATGCATGTCAGTCGTTGACCACGTTGTCCAGGCCGCGCCGAGAGCACCAGGGCGGTGGAAGACAGCGAGGCCTAGGGAGGGAACGACACGGAGGCAAGGAAGACTCGACAGTTGTTTCCCATGCGGAGGGGAGTACGACTATACGAGGGTTTACTGGTTCGTCTGCCGTCGCCGGAGAATACAACAGGTGTGGATGAGTAGAGGGATGGCTAGGCCAGTGATGGGAGTACGGTGGGGCGTTGAGGCCTGCGCGGCAGCATAGCCAACCACGGGGAGGAGGGAGCAGGCAGTCCCGCTGGTGCTTGTTTGAGCGGCTGGAGCAGGAAGAGCAGAGATTGAAGAAGCATGACGGCCGTTGGATGGACATCCAACAGTCACTGCTTGTGCGTCAACCTTTTTTTAGGAAAGCCTCAAATCTGTGAAAACAACATACAACTCATCTGCCATTATTTCTAATAATTTACATCCCATTTGCTAATTCTTAAGGTTTTTTGGAGCCCATATTCTTTTTGTTAGCATTACATCCCATATTGTGGCCACGATTAAAAAATTATACGGAATGTTGCATATTTCGGTGCGGTCCGAACTGTTTTTAATCCCGAAATCTATTTTTAATCCCGAAATTTCGAGTCACATTCAAACTGATTTTAAAAATAAATGTATGTTGGGGAACGTAGCAGAAATTCAAAATTTTCCTACGTGTCACCAAGATCTATCTATGGAGAGACCAGCAACGAGTAGAAAGAGAGTGCATCTACATACCCTTGTAGATCGCTAAGCGGAAGCGTTCAAGTGAACGGGGTTGATGGAGTCGTACTCGTCGTGATTCAAATCACCGATGATCCTAGTGCCGAACGGACGGCACCTCCGCGTTCAACACATGTACAGCCCGGTGACGTCTCCCACGCCTTGATCCAGCAAGGAGAGAGGGAGAGGTTGAGGAAGACTCCATCCAACAGCAGCACAACGGCGTGGTGGTGGTGGAGGAGCGTGGCAATCCAGCAGGGCTTCGCCAAGCACCATGGGAGAGGAGGAGTAGGAAGAGAGGTAGGGTTGTGCCAGAACTTCGTGTATAGCTCCCATGCGCCTCCCCACTATATATAGGGGTGGAGGGGCTGGTTTCTTGCCCTCCAAGTCCATTGGGGCGTTGGCCAAGGTGGGAGGAAAGAAATCTCATTATTTCCTTCCCCACCGATTGTTATCCCCCCTTTTTAGGGATCTTGATCTTATCCCTTCGGGATATGATCTTATTCCTTCTAAGGGGGGATCTTGGTGCGCCTTGACCAGGGGTGTGGGGCCTTGCCCCCACTACCCACGTCCATGTGGGTCCCCCCATGCAGGTGGGCCCCACTCCGGAACCTTCTAGAACCTTCCCGGTACAATACCGAAAAATACCGAACATTTTCCGGTGGCCAAAATAGGACTTCCCATATATAAATCTTTACCTCCGGACCATTCCGGAACTCCTCGTGACGTCCGGGATCTCATCCGGGACTCGGAACAACATTCGGTAACCACATACAAACTTCCTTTATAACCCTAGCGTCATCGAACCTTAAGTGTGTAGACCCTACGGGTTCGGGAGACATGTAGACATGACCGAGACGTTCTCCGGTCAATAACCAACAGCGGGATCTGGATACCCATGATGGCTCCCACATGTTCCACGATGATCTCATCGGATGAACCACGATGTCAAGGACTTAATCAATCCCGTATTCAATTCCCTTTGTCTATCGGTATGTTACTTGCCCGAGATTCGATCGTCGGTATCCAATACCTTGTTCAATATCGTTACCGGCAAGTCACTTTACTCGTTCCGTAACACATCATCCCGTGATCAACTCCTTGGTCACATTGCACATATGATGATGTCCTACCGAGTGGGCCCAGAGATACCTCTCCGTTTACACGGAGTGACAAATCCCAGTCTCGATCCGCATAAAACAATAGATACTTTCGGAGATACCTGTAGTGCACCTTTATAGTCACCCAGTTACGTTGTGACGTTTGATACACCCAAAGCACTCCTACGGTATCCAGGAGTTACACGCTCTCATGGTCGAAGGAAGAGATATTTGACATTGGCAAAGCTCTAGCAAATGAACTACACGATCTTTTGTGCTAGTCTTAGGATTGGGTCTTGTCCATCACATCATTCTCCTAATGATGTGATCCCGTTATCAACGACATCCAATGTCCATAGCCAGGAAACCATGACTATCTGTTGATCACAACGAGCTAGTCAACTAGAGGCTCACTAGGGACATATTGTGGTCTATGTATTCACACGTGTATTACGATTTCTGGATAATACAGTTATAGCATGAATAAAAGACAATTATCATGAACAAGGAAATATAATAATAATACTTTTATTATTGCCTCTAGGGCATATTTCCAACAATGTATATCAATATAAAATCCAAATAATTGTCCATGCATAAAAATTAATGCAATTTAAAATCTTGAAATGAAAAAAAATTGAAAGTAATTGCCGCTTTGATGTGTTTAAAAATGTACAACCCATTTCTCATTACTGATAGGCCATTTTATCGTCCAGCTGAATGAAGTTCTCCTCGTCTTGAAAGATTTGCAGCCCAATAGGCCTGACAAAGCGACTTACTTGGCAAATCACAAAAAACTGGGCTAGCCATTTTCAGAAAGAAAAAAAACTACTAGGCTGGGTCTGTGGTAAACATAAAAGAGAAGGCTGTCTAGACAGGCCAGAGTGCCCCGCACAACCCAGTTGACACCCTGCTTCCGTCTCAAAAACAAATTAGATAAATGCCATAACAAATATGGCGATTCATAAAAATGCCACTGCAATTTCCAAACTTTAAAAAATTCCACTGCAATTTTTGCAAACTTTGGAAAATGCCACTGCAATTTGCAAACTTTGAAAAACGCCACTCCAGACTTCGAAAAATGCCACTGGAAATGGCATGGAGTGGCATTTTTCAAAGTTTGGAAATTTCAGTGGCATTTCTTAGAAACACCAGATTTGGAGTGGCATTTATCTGGGTCCCTGGTGTCAGCCGCTCGTTGTGCAACTCTCTCGTTTATTGACTATGTTGACAATGGCATGGGACCCAGATGTCAGAAATCCATTAGGAGGAGCCATTTTTTATTGGATTGAAATAAGGAGGCACTTGCTTGCATACTGCCATGACCTTGGCGGGTCCCTGCTGTCATCCTCTTCACGTACAATCATCTCCTGATTGTGTACGCCTCAACTTGGTAGGCCCACAAGTCAGCCTCTAAACCCGTGGAGGACAAATACAACCCATTTAAAAAATAACATCCCATTCCATATGTTCAAATGGAAAGCTCAACATTCAGAGCAAAGTAACAGGTCTGTTCCACATATAGAATATTGAACTTCCACGTTGACAACCATCATAGCCAAGTTAACTATCTACTCCCACTAATACTCTAGTAGCGTACAAGTAATAACTTACTCTTAGCTAACTAGACGATGCCGGCCGCCATCTGTGGTACACGCTAAACACCGGCACCGGTGTCCTCCGCCTCGCCTCGGACTTGCCAGAGGTGCGATAGGGCATGCTGCTCGCGCGCGTTGGCCCTTTCCATGCCGGCGTGGTCCACCGAAGCTTTGGCTTCTAAGCGGGAAACCCACTTGACGAGCTGGTAGTAAAAATCGGTGTCGCGAACGCGTGCGTGCCCGACAGCCTCCAGGGCTATTTGCCGGGCGCCAGCCTCCACGTAGTCGGCCCAGGTGCAGGCGCTCTGCTCGCGACTCAGAGCATCTGTGCACTGCTGCTCCATGTCCCGCTGGCGGCGCAAATCGGCGATACGCTGCTCCTCCGCCAAGCGGTCGCGCTCCAACAACCCCTGCTCCTCCGCCAGGCGGTCGTGCTCCAACAAGTCCTCGATCTCCGCATTGCCATCTAAAGACCGATAGAATGCCTCCTCCCCCGTCTGCCTTCCGGTGAAAAACCAAACACTAGTTCCGGCGGTGACCGCCTCCGGCCTCGCCTATCATGGACGGGCGGGGGCATGGAGGACGTGGAGAGTGAGGATAAGTGGCGAGCAACGTCGGGCCGGTGGGGGCTTATGAGGATAGGGCGAGTTGTGTCATGGTGCCACCATAGAAGGCCAGGAAACAATACTTATAGGCGGAAGGTAGCATGACAGTCATTGGAATTCAATGCATAATTAAGCAGGCATGGCTTAGCGTGCCAGCTTGCCGTGGAAAACTAGAGAAACTGAAATTCTGACTGTGCCATCCCGTCCCGTCCGTGCTGGGTCGCACGCCGGCATGACGGTCAAACAAGTGCACTCGAATCATCTCCCTCCTAGTCATTAATGATTCCACAGATTTAAAAGGCCCACAACAATTAAAGCGCATCTTTTTCGCATCAGTTAGCTGCCTTAATTACGACCGGCTCCATGCAGGCACTCAAAATCGCTCGCAGCCAGTACGCGAAGCAGCATGCAACGAGTCGCAGCCGAGGGCATTTGTTGATGAACTTTAGCTGGGAGATAAGGCATTGGCGAACGTTTTCGCTGGCAGTTTCTTCAGATTCGCATGGCATTTTCTTCAGAGCAGCTTGTCAGTTTCTTCAGAGGTAGGCATTTTTATTCAAAAAACTGCCACTTCGGATCTTGCATCGCAACTAAAATAGCAGGAGTGCATTAGTAGGCTAGCTAGTGATCGATCAGTAACTTGTAAACACTGAGGGAACAGATATAAGGAACTGTTAATGCATCTCAATGATTCACAGACCATATACAAATATGTAGCTCCAAAAGCAAAGATCAACCACAACTAAAACCAACTAGTACGATTCCCATACATAAGATCAACATGTTAATGCATATCAATGATTCACAGATCATATAGAAATATGTAGCTCCAAAAGCAAAGATCTAGAAAAAACATATGTTCTTCCTACTAACATAGATGCTTCTCTTGGCCAACATTCAGTACAGACTGAAAGACAAATTTGTTTGTGAAGTCCACAATTCCTCTTGCAAACGTAAGTGGTTTCACCAATAGCTGGAACCATGAGAATGAACCACACATGATGGAGGAACATCCACTGCAGTATGATTTGGTCTTCTCTTGATCACACGGCGAGACTATTTTTGGAATACAAACTTTAACTTAGGCAAAATGATGCCCATTGTATAATCAGACCAAAGCAATGAAGCACCTAGTGTTGGCCAATAAATAGTACAGTACTACTTTTCTGAAGTCCATGAAGTGACTATCCAATCTTTCTGTGTCTATTTTCAAATGGCACTGCATGCAGTGACTATACTATTCTCTTGTGCAGTTCAACCAAAATTGCAGTCACTTTGTGTGTTTGCCAAATAGCAACGGGTAGACATCTCTGTCTGCACAAATATTAACCAGCTAGTAAACATATACCCACCTTGTATTTTCGGTTTAAACATGTCTCTTTCGCTTAGCATCTGTCATGTTTTGCACTGGACAATTTGATACAGTCATGTTTTGCCCTGGACAATTTCATACTGAATTGATTTGCTTGTTCAGAGTAGAAATATAGTGCCTATTCTTCATCAGACCAAGGATATCCATGTTCGCAGTGATGGAAGAGGTGAAATCGATACAGCCGAAATTGAGCATCCAATCATTGAATCCTGTCATGCACCTCCAATGTAGGTCCACCCTGCCAATAAATTCACATGCAAACCACTAGTATTACTATCTAATGACATTACAAAAAGAGTAGCAAGATAGTAGCAAACCATGTACCTTCTTAATGAACAGCTCATAGTGCCACCAATTGGATATAAAGGTTTGGAAGAAAACATGCTCCTAATGTTGAACCAGTTGGACTTTTTGTGCAGTTCCACTAAAATCAAGCATCCCTATTTGCATAGATATTGAAAGTGTGATTACTATAAAAGTGGCATTAGTTGAAGCATAGACTCACAAATATAATCATTCCAATTTCTTAATGGGAAAAGGTAGCAAGACTGTTTCTAACCACCTGTTTGAAGGAATAAACAAGGTAACAACGGCTGATGTCAGAAAGGCATATATAGTTCTTTCTGAAAGAATGATCGATTCCTTAACTTTCCTCTTATTTTAAGCATATTTTGTGCAGTTCAACTAAAATAAAATGCCATCACCGCCTTGACAATTTAGTGACACTATGCAAAAGGAAATGGCTTACATTACGTCATGATGTCAGGTATGTAGTCGACAGGCATTAGAGACAAACTTACAGACCTCCTCCGATAACATAATGAACATTAATTTTAACAAAGGTATGACTAGCTTTACCGGGATAATTTGAGTGAACTCTACACCCTCTGTTCCTTAATATAAGACGTTTTCGCGGTTCAGTTTAAAGTACCCAAACGTCTAGTATTTAGAAAAACAGGTAGTAGTTTTCTTGAGCACATATGTAGGAAAGCTTGCCACACTTTATTTATGTCCATACGCTAATGCAACACCATTCGAAATTTCGAATACTACAAATATACACTAATCCAGTGGCTAGTGGAACAGTAGAGTAGTTATTTTATTATAGGGTACACTACAATGGTTTTACTGAACAAATTTTAATAAACTCTGGCACTTGAAGATTTCTATAAGAATTAACAATACAAAATGTAAAGGTAACACATTTCAGCATTGGTATACTAGTTGTGCATGAGCATTAAACCAAATACAAAAGTCTGAAGGTAACTAGCATTATTAACTAATGACAGTATAAAAAAATTGCAAACCATGTACCTCCAAGGTAAATATCATTTCGAACTCACGGGGACCTTAAAAATTGCTATCCCAATCTTGATAATCGATCAAACATAAAAACTTGATCGAACGAATCAAGAGAACAACTGGAGGAGGAGGTGCCCACTCTTGACCTTTCCTCTTGTCTTCATAATTTTTTGTGCGGTTTAACCAAAATAAAGTGACATCAGCGCCTTGGCATTTTGGTGACACCGTACAAAAAAATTAACAAGTTTATTGGCTGTGCAACAACATTAGAATGCCTTAGCTGAAAAATCTTTAATACATCCACAATCAACAGCTAACCCTGAAATAATTCAGTGACATTAAATGGCATTGCTTAAATTTATCGGTGGCATTAGACCGAGTGCGGCATTAGTTAAATGTGGCATCACTTTAGCAGTAGCATTGCTTGACTTGACTGTTGGCGTTATACTAACAGCAAAAAAGTGACAATAAGAGCATGGGAGGCCCATTCGGACAGTGAGCGCACCAGTAC
This sequence comes from Triticum aestivum, assembly GCF_018294505.1. NCBI lineage: Eukaryota > Viridiplantae > Streptophyta > Magnoliopsida > Poales > Poaceae > Triticum > Triticum aestivum. The sequence continues at coordinate 551,207,151 of NC_057797.1, read as the reverse complement.
GATGTACCTTCATGGACGCATAGAGTGGTGAGGGAGGTATGGTTGCCCAGAGCAACAAATATCCAGGCATCATATGTGGATTACATCCCATTTTTGTTATGTTTAGCCACCTTTTTCCTATGTGAGGACAACAAACCGATCGACCTGGTCATTCTCTATTGCGTTGTCATGCCTTTCTACCCTTCTTCAATCAAGAGACACGAGACTCGTTCCTTATCTACTGATTTTCCCCTTTTCAACCTAGATGCGGGTTTGATGCCTACTCTCTTGGACAGTACAGTCTCCCTTCCTTTCCTTATTCAATCCAGACATGGGTTAGTCTGCATGAAGTAGGGTTTCCTTTAATAATGCAAATTAAGGTTTTCGTCTGCGTGACCAGCAAAGCAGAGGATAGAAAATTGGGAAGATGGTGGAGTGGAAAAAGATCCACATGCAGCGACATGGAAGATGGGGCAATAGAACAAGGGTATGGTTCGAAAAGAGGTAGCATACCTGAGGGTCTATAGGAAGTGGCTTCGCTCGTGGTCGTCGTCCTCCGCACACACTACGACAGCAAGCTTGGGGACGGAGGCCATCCCACGCGGGCGCTAGGTCTGAGAGGACGTCCTTGTCGTCAGTGCGTGACCTCGCTCGCCGCCGACGAGTGCGTCAACGCTGCACGTCCTTTTCTTCCCCTGGCGGATCTGTGACCACCGGTGAGGAGGGAGAAAGAGGCCGTCTTTTTAGATCTGGAGAGAGGGTGATAGTGTGAGAAGCAAGTGGGCAACCCTTCGCAAGAAAGCTCTAAAGCTCCAGCCTATATATGTTTTTTATACTACTAGTACTAGAGGTGGAGTAGTGGTAGAGTAGTTTATATTTTCTCTGTAAACAGTACCAGTTAGTCGTGCTTCAAAACTGAACGACACGCCATTAAAAAAATAAAGTCAAGAAATAATATGGCACTTCGGGCCAACGCGGCCAAATCGCATTTTGCACGAGAAATTACACACCATGTTTCGTTGACATGTGGTCCCGTTCCAACATGTCAGTGAGACGACATCGAGTCCTTTTGTACAATTTCGGAAAGGGACGTGTAGGCTGGGGCGCCTCTTCGTGTACCATGGAAAACTGGCAACCGTCCACCGACTCTTCGCCTTTCCCTCTCGATTTGGAACTGCTGTCGCATGCTCTTCCTCCCTCCTCCATTTGTCTTCACCCTTCCTTCTGCCATTGTTCGGTCATCTTCTCCATGGAGGGAACAAGCCAGAAACGACCCCGTTATTCTTGCCCCGATCTGAAAGATGACGTGGTGGGGGAACTCATTGATCAGTGCGATGTCATCACCTCGGCTAGCATGGCAGGTTCGTTCAAGAACATTCTCGACTCAACTAATAACATCATTATAAGGAACCCAAGGTCCGGGAGCGGTTTGATCTCCCTTATCTTCTTCGCTATAAGCCTGTTCGCATGGGCACGGACGACGGAGGCCTCGCCTTGTGCAAGTTGATGCCACTTGATAACGATACGTGTGATGTCAAGATGCCATCGCTTCAGGGTAAGGCCTGGGCTAGCGCAAATGGAGATTGGGTTGTTTATATTGGGTACAATTGCGAGTGGGAACTTGTGAATGTGTACACTCATCAGCGGATTCCACTTCCAAAAATCTTACACTGCCCTGAGGTTGAGCACACAGATGATCTACGTACGTTCAAATTACGATCATGGTGACTGTCGTCTACGGAAGATAGCAATTTGTCGAGTTCCCAACCACTCTTGGAATTACAAGAACTATCAAGTTGTTGCTATCTTCGACAAGCTTGTTGCCTTCCTTACTGATTCCACGGTTCTTCCATGGATATTGCTCAAAAACCAGTTTTTGTACACGAATGAGTACTGTGATGCAATTGAATACGAGGATCTTGTGTTTGTTGCCACCACTCGTGGCACTGTTTTTGCATGGGATCCTCGTAGTTTTGGTACGTTTGTCTTCCACCGTAATTATAATTGTTTCAGCCACATGCATGCGGAATAGCAAGTTTCCCTTTGCTAATTAACCTTCTTGTGTTTCCAAGGTCCTGTGAACATTCCACCACCTATACTTGAAAATTTTTATAACCAAGGGGGGATGACGATGGTGATGATCACGAGCATGAGGACGAACAGAATTTATATACTCAGTGGTTGCTGGCAACTAATTCCGATGGATCACCTCTTCTTGTCTGTATACAGTGCACTGAGATTGCTACTACTGAGGGAGCACGTGTTGTCTCCCATGGTCGCCCTCTCCGGACCTATTCCAACACCCGTTGCAGGGTATTCAGGATGGATACTGGTGTGCTAGCGCCAACACCTTCTCCCTGGTATAGTATTGATAGTCTTGGAGCAAACTCGCTCTTCCTTGGACCAAACTATCCAATGATGGTTAAAGGCGATCCAGCTGCTGTTGACACAACATTACTACCATTTATGAGAAGCAACTGTATCTATACCTCGGACATTGCGGTGGTTCCCTATCCTGCTCCTGATATATGCCGCTTCAGCCTGGATGATTAGTCATGTGTTGCTCTCGATATTAACAATAGCTGGACCCTCCCAGAGCACCTATGGTTCAAAGCAAGTGTTTCCAACACCAAGGATTGGTTGAGTTGAAGTTCATTTCATTGCTTGTTATTTGTTGTGTGATAAAAACTTCAGTATTTACTAGAATGTTTTGTTGGAAATAATCTATAATCCAACATGTATCATCGTTGTTGTTGTGTGTTGATGACTTGTTGTATGTAATGAATGGTACATTTGCAAATGCGTGTCATAGACTCAATTTATGAATGGTTTTCGAGTCACTTCTTGGAGTTTGAGTAACTTAGTAGTATAGCCAGCATCCGGTTAGTATATGAAGTTGCCACATCACATAGAGCCAACCTAATATTGGAGTACCAGATCTGAGATGCCACGTGTACCAGATGAATGACTCCAAGTTCGACTACCGTGATGCTAGGTGCGAGCCGAGGAACACTGTTGGAGAGACCCCCCTCATAGTTGCCGACATTGGTCGTTTGATTCATAGGATAGAATGCTATAGGATTTTTTTCCTATGTAATCATGTTTTAATTGGCAATCTAGCATCACTCCAACTTTTGTTTCACTTCCTTTGATCCTACGAACAAAGTACTTGCTCTAAATGATGTGCCGCTGCAAGAGCCGCCTATATTAATTAACCATGCTCTAAAAAGGTGAAAGCACAAGTGCTCCCTGGGTGGTTTTGGTAATTAATGTCAACATATCTCTTGTTGGACTAACACTTTTACCTAGTATGTTTCAGATAAGTTCAACAATGGAGTGGCATGGACTAGAGGATGTGGAACCCCTTCAAGATGCTAACGACAAAGGATTGGCTCAAGCTTCAAGATCAAGACTCTGCATTTTCTATTTTAGTGATCCAAGATCACATTGAGTCTATAGGAAAGCCAATACTATTAAGAGGGGATTAGGTGTTGCTTAATGGCTTGCTTGCTCAAAGTGCTTAGTGATATGCTCCAAAGCCCTCAACCACTTTCTCACTTCCAAATATGTCCCACACCAAATAACCAACTTGGACCCACCGATTATTTCTATCCGGAGCCACCGAGTTCAGTTGACATAGCCACTACCAGAAACCCTAATCAGTTCGGTCTCACTGATAGGGATCTCGGTCTCACTGAGATGGGATTGTAATCTCTCTGTTTACCTTCGTAACGTTTTGGTCTTACTGAGATGAGCGATCGGTCCCACCGAGATTGCAATGTAAACTCTCTGTTTCCCTTTTGTAACATTTCGGTCTCACAGAGATGAGCGAATCGGTCCCACCGAGTTTACATGACCAACTCTCTGGTTAGCTTATTACCAAAATCGGTCCCACCAAGTGTGTGTAATCGGTCGCACCGAGATTACGTTATGCCCTAACCCTAACCATATCGGTCCTACCGAGTTGCATCTCAGTCCCATCGAAAATCCTAACGGTCACTAGGTTTGCTGAATCGGTCCGACCGAGTTTAACCATTCGATCCCATCGAGTTTGGAAAATTGTGTGTAACGGTTAGATTCTGTGTGGAGGCTATATATACCCCTCCACCCACTCTTCATTCATGGAGAGAGCCATCAGAACATACCTACACTTCCAATACACATTTTTTGAGAGAGAACCACCTACACTTGTGTTGAGGTCAAGATATTCCATTCCAACCATATGAATCTTGATCTCTAGCCTTCCCCAAGTTGCTTTCCACTCAAATCTTCTTTCCACCAAATCCAAATCCTGTGAGAGAGAGTTGAGTGTGGGGGAGACTATCATTTGAAGCACAAGAGCAAGGAGTTCATCATCAACACACCATTTGTTACTTCTTGGAGAGTGGTGTCTCCTAGATTGGCTAGGTGTCACTTGGGAGCCTCCGACAAGATTGTGGAGTTGAACCAAGGAGTTTGTAAGGGCAAGGAGATCGCCTACTTCGTGAAGATCTACCGCTAGTGAGGCAAGTCCTTCGTGGGCGACGGCCGTGATGGAATAGACAAGGTTGCTTCTTCGTGGACCCTTCGTGGGTGGAGCCCTCTATGGACTCGCGCAACCGTTACCCTCCGTGGGTTGAAGTCTCCATCAACGTGGATGTACGATAGCACCATCTATCGGAACCACGACAAAAACATTCGTGTCTCCAATTGCGTTTGAATACTCCAAACCCTTCTCCTTACATTCTTGCAAGTTGCATGCTTTACTTTCCGTTGCTCATATACTCATTGCATACTTGCTTGATATGTATTGTGTTTGTTAAACTTGTTCTTAAACTCCACTTAAACTTAAGAATATTAAAAACTGCAACTTTTGGCACTTAGTGTCTAGTCACCCCCCTCTAGACACCTCTTCTCGATCCTTTCAATTGGTATCAGAGCTTTGGTCTCCATTGCCTTGGTTTAAACACCATTGGAGGAAGATGGATGTGTCTACTTTGGGGAGTCTTAGGCATAGAGTGCCTATTCTTGATGGAGAATATTTTCATGAGTGGAAAAATGAAATGCTTGAGATTTTCAATGAATATCATTTGAACAAGTACATTACTAGCCCTTGTGCACCTCATGTTGATCCCATGCATCCTACCCTTGATGAGTCAATTGACATGATTCGCAATCTTAGAACTGTTAATCTTATCACTAGAGGCTTGCCTAGAAACTTGATTGGATGTTTGCCTACTCTTAAGTGTGCCTACACCATATGGAAATTTCTTGAGGAACTCTTTCCTTATTACTCCTTGAAAGATCTAGATGAAATCCTCCATAAGTCTATTGCTTTGATTAAGATGAGTTCCAATGATCCCAAATTTGGCGACTGCTTATTTGAGCTTACTAATCTTACAAGTCCCAAAGGAGATGTTGGAATCATCAGCAATATCATTTCCAGAGCTGTTAGAATTCATAAAGATAACTATAGAAATGATAATTTATCTAATGAATTGCCCTCTCTAGGAATTGATCAATCACAAGATGATGTTGAACATGAATACTCGGATGATGACGATGATGATTATGATGATGATAGTGACTATGATCTCGATTATGCGATGAGACACTTTGGTCTTATGGCAAATCTTCGCGGCTACATGGCTGAAGGAAAGGAATGGGTCCTTGATAGTGGATGTACTGATCATATGACCGGAGATAAAGACATGTTCCGTGAGCTTGCTGAAAATGACGGCCCTCGAAAGTATGTCACTTTTGGTGATAATTCGAAGGGTAAGGTGGTTGGCCTTGGTAAGGTGGCCATCTCACATGATAGCTCCATACAAAATGTCATGCTCGTTGAATCTCTTGGCTACAACTTACTTTCAGTATCTAGACTTGCTAATTTCGGTTTCAATGTCCTATTTACTGAAGTAGACTGCCAAGTGTTTCGTAGAGATAATCATAAAATTGTCTTTACCGGTATACGTAGAGGAGATCTTTACATTGTTGATTTCACTAAAAAGGCTCAACCTAAAACTTGCTTAATTGCCAAATCTTCTAAAGGTCGGTTGTGGCATAGAAGACTAGGTCATGTTGGTATGCGAAATCTTGATAAGCTTATTAAAGGTGATCATATCCTTGGAATAAAAGATGTCATATTTGACAAGGATAGACTTTGTAGTGCTTGTCAAGCAGGAAAACAAGTTGGAGGAAGTCACCGCGCGAAGAACATCATGACCACAAGACGACCACTCGAGCTACTTCACATGGATCTCTTTGGTCCAAATGCCTACAAGAGTCTCGGTGGTAACTCATTTGGTCTAGTCATAGTTGATGATTTTTCAAGATTTACGTGGTGTTCTTTCTTGATGACAAATCGCAGGTTCAAAAGATCTTCAAAAACTTCGCTAGGAAGGCCCAAAATCAGTTTGATGTGAAGATCAAGAAGGTTCGGAGCGACAACAGAACAGAGTTCGAGAACGCAAATGTGGACACCTTTCTTGACGAAGAAGGGATTTCACACGAGTTCTCGGCTATGTACACACCTCAACAAAATGGAGTTGTTGAAAGGAAGAACCGGACTCTTATCGAGATGGCAAGAACGATGCTTGATGAGTACAAAACGCCAAAGCACTTTTGGGCGGAAGCGGTTGAGACAGCGTGTCATGCAACAAATCGCTTGTATCTTCACAAGCTACTCGGCAAGACGGCATACGAGCTCCTCACCGGTAACAAACTCCAAGTTGGATACTTTCGAGTATTCGGCTCAAAGTGCTACATTCTTGATAAGCATCATCGTTCTAAATTTGCTCCTAAATCTCGTGAAGGTTTCCTACTTGGTTATGGCTCAAACTCTCACACTTACCGTGTCTACAACAATTTCACCTGAAAGGTTGAAGAGACGGTAGATGTGAAGTTTGATGAATCTAACGGCTCGCAAGTAGAGCAATTGCCAATTGATGTAGGAGACAAAGACCTTTCGGAAGCAATTCAAGACTTGTACATTGGCAAGATTCGTCCAACGGAAGTGAAGGAGAGTACCTCGTCCATCCAAGTGGAAGCTTCTACCTCACGACAAGGTGAACCAAGAGTTGATACGGAAGCATCCACAAGTGGGACACGCCAAGATGAAGAAAACGAGGAAGAGCACCAAGATGAACATCAACAACCTCCTTCTCCACCACGACAAGAGAACGACAACGTCAACAATGAAGAAGGCCAAGAAGAAGCATAAGATGAAGAGGATGTTCCACCCCGACCCAAGCAAAAGCTTTCACGAGTTCGAGCAAGAATTGCTAAGGATCATCCCGTCGAGCAAATCTACAATGATATCCAAACCGGGAGAATCACTCGCTCTAAAACTCGTTTAGCTAACTTTTGTGAACATTACTCATTCATCTCTAGCATTGAACCTATGAAGGTTGAAGAAGCATTGGAGGATCCGGATTGGATAAACGCTATGCATGAAGAGCTACAAAACTTTGAGAGAAATCAAGTGTGGACATTGGTCGAGAAGCCCGACAACAACCACAACATCATTGGTACCAAATGGGTGTTTCGCAACAAGCAAGATGAAGATGGACAAGTGGTTCGCAACAAAGCATGTCTTGTCGCCCAAGGCTACACACAAGTTGAAGGTATGGACTATGGTGAGACATATGCTCCCGTTGCTAGACTTGAGTCCATTCACATCTTACTTGCTTATGCTAATCACCATGATATCACCTTGTACCAAATGGACATTAAAAGTGCTTTTCTAAATGGCAAAATTGAGGAAGAAGTTTATGTTAAGCAACCTCCCGGCTTCGTTAATCCTAAGAAACCTAATCATGTTTACAAACTTCACAAAGCCCTTTATGGTCTTAAAAAAGCTCCTAGAGCATGGTATAAATGTGTGACCAAGTTCCTTATTGAAAAAGGCTTTGAAATTGGTAGAATTGATTCTACTCTTTTTACTAAAAGGGTTAATGGAGAACTATTTGTGTGCCAAATTTATGTTGATGATATCATATTTGGTTCAACTAACCCTCGTTTTAGTGAGAAGTTTGGAAAGCTAATGTCGGAGAAGTTTGAGATGTCTATGATGAGTGAACTCAAATTCTTTCTCAGTTTGCAAATCAAGCAAACTAAGGAAGGTACCTTTGTCTCTCAAACGAAGTACACCAATGACTTATTCAAGAAGTTCAATATGCAAGAATGCAAAGGTATGACTACACCCATGCCTACTAGTGGACATCTTGATTTGACCAAAGATGGTGAACCGGTTGGTCAAAAGGTTTATCGCTCTATGATTGGTTCATTGTTATATCTATGTGCCTCTCATCCTGATATTATGCTAAGTGTATGCATGTGTGCACGATATCAAGCTGCTCCTAAAGAGTGTCATCTTAAGGCTGTGAAAAGGATGGTGAGATACCTAATCCATACACCAAATTTTGGCATTTGGTATCCTAAGAGGTCCTCTTTTGATCTTGTTGGCTACTCCAATTCGGACTATGCCGGAGACAAGGTTGATAGAAAATCCACTTCGGGTACTTGTCAATTCCTTGGTAGATCTCTTGTGTCTTGGTCTTCCAAGAAACAAAACTCGGTATCCTTATCCACCACCGAAGTGGAATACATTGCCGCTGGTTCATGTTGCGCTCAATTACTTTGGATGACCCAAACTCTTAAAGATTATGGGATATATGTGAAACATGTTCCATTGCTATGTGACAATGAAAGTGCTATTAAGATTGCTCACAATCCCGTGCAACATTCTCGAACTAAGCATATTGAAGTTCGTCATCATTTCATTCGAGATCATGTTGCAAAAGGGGACATTAACCTTAAGCATGTTCGCACCGATAAGCAATTGGCAGATATATTCACTAAACCACTTGATGAGAAAGTGTTTTGCAGGTTGAGAGGTGAATTGAACATCATTGATGCTTCAAACTTGGAGTAGGAACTCCATTTGATACATGCGGGGCATGAGCTTATGACTAATCCTCGATATTTCTCTTATGATGCTATTCATATGTCTTGGATATATTTGTGCCTTGCATGTTATCTAACCCGTGTAGGTACTTGGTTGAATCTAAATCTATGAGATTGAAACTCACTCACATCTTGAGTAAACTCTACATCACCAAGTATCTACACAATGGTGGTTGAAGACAAGGAAGCACGAAACCATTCAAACATATCCTTTGGCAAATTCCATGTTGAGTCTCATGATTGTCATTTTGGATACACAAGTGCTCTTCCTTGCAAAGCTAACCCATGTAGGTAGATGAATTCAAACTCCAAGTGGTGCTCCCAACCCTTGATGAACTACATCAACCTTGAGCAACCCACACAAGTTCAACTACATGAACAAGATCAACACCACCACCCAAGGTATGTTATTCCATCTTAGAGAAGCTTTACTCCAAGTCATGAGTTAAAGCAACTCGACAAGATGTGAATACATCAAAAGGCTTAAACGAAAAATGGTAACCCCATTTTGAGCTTAAATGATGAGTATGACCTATGATCAAGTGCTCTCACTTGACTCCTAAGTCAATATACTCTAACATAGGTGACTTTGTCACCGACCATTTCTAGATGAAGTTCTCTAGTGTTTCTCCGTGCTTTTGCATTTGCACATTTGTTTCCCCTTTCAAAACTTCATCTAGAACTTTTAGTTTCTTTTCTTTCCCTTTTGTTCTGCATTTTCTGCATCAAATTCATTGCAAATCTTTCAGTAAATTCCTTGCATATCCTTGTGAGATCTTACTTGTCTAGTGAGCTGAGGTGACAAGTGGTTTCACTCTAATGAACTCGGTCACACCAGTTTGTTCTCTTCGGCCCAACCGAAATCATTCGGTGCAACCGAAGCACACAACTCGGAGTCACCGATTCCATCACAGGAAAACCAACTTGCCACTTATTCCTGATTTTTGTTTGCTCCAGCTCCACTCAATGATTCTTGTCCTCTACCAGCATCATATTAGACATGCTGCTTTGCTCTGTGACTCGAGGACCACCCCATTTGTATCACATGTCCAGAAGAGTCCTTCTTGGAAATTGATGTCAAAGGGGGGAGAGAGATCACATCAAAGCTTAAGAGAGAGAGATCACATCAGAAAGAGAGAATACTCAGGGGGAGAGAGTTTCTCAACTAGGAGAAAGTAATATCATGAAAGACCCCAAATGCTTGCTGTTCAAGAGGAGAGATGTCACATGTCTTTAAGAGGGGAAATACATGTTTGGTTGCTTGCTTTAGCTCAAGCTCTGTTGTTCCTTTTTGTTGCTATGATTTTCTATTCCCTATCTTCTCCCAATATCCCATGCAGATTCAGGGGGAGCAAGACATCTAAGGGAAGGAAATCTCTGATTTTATTGCATATCTTTACCTTTGGGGACATGTCTATGTCCAATGTGGTACTTAGTACTCACTCTACATGTCCCAGTCTTGGTTCTCTTGTGATTTCTCTTGTTTTCTCTGGTCAGTAGGTGTATCTGTGTTATTTAACCTTGTTTGCGCAGGTTCATCCCATCCTAAGCCAACTTAAGACCACAAGGTAAGTATATGCATCACAGTCATGTGAATGAGAAGTTCTTGCTTATGTACATACTGTTTGCAAGAAGGACTCATGAGCATGAAGGTGCATTTATCACATTCACATCATTTGCTCTGATGCATATAGCCAAGATACATGTAACACATTGCTTACTCTGTCATGTTTACACATTCACATGCTCCTACATTCAATATTCACATGATTGCATACATGTAGGGGGAGCCTACGCATGTTACATGTCTTTCCAAAGCTTTACTTGCTATTCTCTATATCTTTATCTAAAGCTTTGATGTATGTTGTCATCAATTACCAAAAAGGGGAGATTGAAAGCACAAGTGCCCCCTGGGTGGTTTTGGTAATTAATGTCAACATATCTCTTGTTGGACTAACACTTTTACCTAGTATGTTTCAGATAAGTTCAACAATGGAGTGGCATGGACTAGAGGATGTGGAACCCCTTCAAGATGCTAAGGACAAAGGATTGGCTCAAGCTTCAAGATCAAGACTCTGCATTTTCTATTTTAGTGATCCAAGATCACATTGAGTCTATAGGAAAGCCAATACTATTAAGAAGGGATGAGGTGTTGCTTAATGGCATGCTTGCTCAAAGTGCTTAGTGATATGCTCCAAAGCCCTCAACCACTTTCTCACTTCCAAATATGTCCCACACCAAATATCCAACTCGGCCCCACCGATTCTTTCTATCCGGAGCCACCGAGTTCAGTTGACATAGCCACTGCCAGAAACTCTAATCAGTTCGGTCTCACCGATAGGGATCTCGGTCTCACCGAGACGGGATTGTAATCTCTCTGTTTCCCTTTGTAACGTTTCGGTCTTACCGAGATGAGCGATCGGTCCCACCGAGATTGCAATGTAAACTCTTTGTTTCCCTTTTGTAACATTTCGGTCTCACCGAGATGAGCGAATCGGTCCCACCGAGTTTACCTGACCAACTCTCTGGTTAGCTTATTACCAAAATCGGTCCCACCGAGTTTGTGTAATCGGTCACACCGAGATTACGTTATGCCCTAACCCTAACCATATCGGTCCTACCGAGTTGCATCTCAGTCCCACCGAAAATCCTAACGGTCACTAGGTTTGCTGAATCGGTCCGACCGAGTTTAACCATTCGGTCCCACTGAGTTTGGCAAATTGTGTGTAATGGTTAGATTCTGTGTGGAGGCTATATATACCCCTCCACCCACTCTTCATTCGTGGAGAGAGCCATCAGAACATACCTACACTTCCAATACACATTTTCTGAGAGAGAACCACCTACACTTGTGTTGAGGTCAAGATATTCCATTCCAACCATATGAATCTTGATCTCTAGCCTTCCCCAAGTTGCTTTCCACTCAAATATTCTTTCCACCAAATCCAAATCCTATGAGAGAGAGTTGAGAGTTGGGGAGACTATCATTTGAAGCACAAGAGCAAGGAGTTCATCATCAACACACCATTTGTTACTTCTTGGAGAGTGGTGTCTCCTAGATTGGCTAGGTGTCACTTGGGAGACTCCGACAAGATTGTGGAGTTGAACCAAGGAGTTTGTAAGGGCAAGGAGATCGCCTACTTCGTGAAGATCTACCGCTAGTGAGGCAAGTCCTTCGTGGGCGACGGCCGTGATGGAATAGACAAGGTTGCTTCTTCGTGGACCCTTCGTGGGTGGAGCCCTCCATGGACTCGCGCAACCGTTACCCTCCGGGTTGAAGTCTCCATCAACGTGGATGTACGATAGCACCACCTATCAGAACCACGACAAAAACATCCGTGTCTCCAATTGCGTTTGAATACTCCAAACCCTTCTCCTTACATTCTTGCAAGTTGCATGCTTTACTTTCCGCTGCTCATATACTCATTGCATGCTTGCTTGATATGTATTGTGTTTGTTAAACTTGTTCTTAAACTCCACTTAAACTTAAGAATATTAAAAACTGCAACTTTTGGCACTTAGTGTCTAATCACCCCCCTCTAGACACCTCTTCTCGATCCTTTCAAAAGGTGGACCAACTTTGGCTATAGTAGTACTGTACTAGGTTAGTAGGTGACCTTGCACTTGGCTCTTCTCCTCTTCCGGAAGTCGAACAATAATGATGGTACTACTCCTGGCAATATGACACCAAATGAACTGCTGCACGTCCACCGCTTGTAAGCAAAAGTTTCTCCTCGTGCTGCGAGCCACCGCGCACGCGTTGGCGAGGGAGAAGGCGTAGTAAGCAAGCTTCTCGTCATTATGTGAGTTGACGGGACACATGAAAGTTATGTATTTATTAGTACTCTCTTCAAAAAGGGTCGACCATGTCCATGGCTACCATCCCGTGCTCTATCATTGAGTACATGCACTATTCACGTGCCATCAAGGAGAAAAAATATTGCATAGTACTAGGTGCCATCGAAGTGCACGACTCATTTACGCACTGCATATCTCCATTTTCTTGCATGACACGCCACCTTGATGCTAGATGTCCCGCATGTCATGGAGGCATATAGTATGATTTTGTAAAATGGAGGCATATAGATGTCCCGCGTGCCGCCAACAGGATGAACAAAGCTCATGTCTTAAACGAAAGAGTGGAGGAACATAGATTCCCGACGACCGAGAAGGAGCTACAAACCTCGGGGTGGAGCGTTTGCACTCATAATATTTTATATTATTCAGCGATATAAAATCAACCAAATCTCTCCACGTTCCTATACCATTCTATAGTACTATGAGAATAACTTTGAACATAAGCCATTGATTCACTCTATCCAATGGTCATAGTTGGAAAATCCAAACAAAACCAAGCATTGGATCAACTCTTTTTTTGAGATCAACTCTTTTAGCACTTAGATTGTTGCTGCCTGCCCACCTATCCCACCTATATATACCCGCTCATGTGTGATGACCACAGGAGCTATCCACTCAGATTGTATGTAAAAAATAAAGGTCAATAACTAATGCGGCACCTTGGGCCAACGCGGCCAGATCGCATTTTGCATGAGAAATTACACACCATGTTTCGTTGACATGTGGTCCCGTTCCAACATGTCAGTGAGACGACGGCGAGTCCTTTTGTACAATTTCCTAAAGGACGTGTAGGCCGGGGCGCCTCTTCATGTACCGTGGCAAAACTGGCAACCGTCCACCGACTCTTCGCCTTTCCCTCTCGATTTGGAACTACTGTCGCACGCTCTTCCTCCCTCCTCCATTTGCCTTCACCCTTCCTTCTGCCATTGTTCGATCGTCTTCTTCATGGAGGGAACAAGACAGAAATGACCCCGTTATTCTTGCCCTGATCTGAAAGATGACATGGTGGGGGAACTCATTGATCGGTGCGACGTCATCACCTCGGCTAGCATGGCAGGTTCGTTCAAGGACATTCTCGACTCAACTAATAACGTCATTACAAGGAACCCAAGGGTCCAGGAGCGGTTTGATCTCCCCTGTCTTCTTCGTCGTGACCCTGCTGACTGGCGCGGGGACGAGGGAAGCCTCACCTTGTGCAAGTTGATGCCGCTTGATAATGATAGGTATGATGTTAAGATGCCATCGCTTGAGGGCAAGGCTTGGGCAGGCGCAAATAGAGATTGGGTTGTTTATATTGGGTACAATTGCGAGTGGGAACTTGTGAATGTGTACACTCGTCAGCGGATTCCACTTCCAAAAATCTCCGAGTGCCCTGAGGTTGAGCACACAGATGATCTACTTACGTTCAAATATGATCATGGTGACTGTCGTCTACAGAAGATAGCAATTTCTCGAGTTCCCAACCGCTCTTGGGATTACAAGAACTATCAAGTTGTTGCTATCTTCGACAAGTTTGTTGCCATCCGTCGTGGTTCGACTGGATGGATAGTGCTCAAAAATCAGTTTCTATACACGAATGTGTACTGTGATGCAATTGAACACGAGGGTGTTGTGTTTGCTGCCACCACTCGTGGCACTGTTTTTGCATGGGATCCTCGTATTTTCGGTACGTTTGTCTTCCACCGTAATTATAATTGTTTCATCCACATGCATGCGAGTTAGCAAGTTTCCCTTCTCTACTAATTAACCTTCTTCTTCTGTTTCCAAGGTCCTGTGGACATTCCACCACCTATACTTGAAAATTTTTATAACCAAGGGGGAGATGAGGACGAGGAGGGCCGATATACTCAGTGGCGCCTGGCAACTTCTGATGGATCACTCCTTCTTGTCTGTATACAACCCACTGCTGATGTTACTACTAAGGAAGCAGATGTTGTCTCCCATGGTCGCACTCTCCGGACCTATTCCAACACCCGTTGTATGGTATTCGGGATGGATACTACTGTGCTAGCGCCAACACCTTCTCCCTGGTACCATATTGATAGTCTTGGAGCAAACTCGCTCTTTGTCACACCCTTATTTTCATGCCACAACACTTAAGCTAATAAATCACGATAAAATGAGGTTTTGCAAAAACTTTTGAGTGTTTTGGACCTTGCCTTGTTTGGATTTTGTCTGTTGTTTGCAAGTGCTCTAAAAATCAAACAAATCCTCCAACTTTTATACTCCTTCTCCTTGATCCAAAACCTTTTCCCAATGATCATACCATGTGTATATAGAAATATAGTATTTCCTTACAAAAATAATTTGGCCAAAAAGTATTTCCAAAAATTAGTTTTCCAAAAACCCCTGAATTGAGGTTTGTACTGCAAGTACTTAATTCAGGGCAGTAAAAATATTTCCAAAAATTTATTTGAAACCTATTAGATATAGTACTCCCATAAACCACAAAAATATAATTTTAAAAGTTATTTTCTTATTTTATTTAAAAGCTTTTTCTTAAGGCCAGAAATGGTCTTTAATAGGAAAAACATTATTTTAATGTTTCAAAAATATTTTAGAAAATTTAGGGAAACTAAATGGACATATATTGTCCATATATAAGAGTTTCAACACATGGTCATGTTCAAAATATTGGACAAAACCTCCCAAAACCATTTCTGCTCATTTCAAGGATTTGAAATATTTATGCAGGAAATATTTTCACAAAAATCCAATAAAATTCTATCA
The DNA here is from genome assembly GCF_018294505.1 of Triticum aestivum. Taxonomy (NCBI): domain Eukaryota; kingdom Viridiplantae; phylum Streptophyta; class Magnoliopsida; order Poales; family Poaceae; genus Triticum; species Triticum aestivum. Next base: position 551,191,638 of record NC_057797.1, on the reverse strand, counting down.
TGTCACATATGACATGTTTGATGATCTTGCCAAGCCTCATGTCATGGAGAATAGTATAACCCCATGAAATCTCCTCAAAACCATTTCTGTCCATTTTGAAGTTTGAGCAACTTTACATTGCCAAACATGTCCAAATGTTCTCAAACCTTGTGAACATGCCCAAATGGTCCAATTATTCATCTAGACCAAATGGCACAAGTTGGAGAGAATGTTATCTTGCTCAAAGTACCCCAAAACCCTTCCTGTTCAGAACCAAATTTGAACAACTCTACATTGGCAACTTTCTCCTTTTGATCTCAACTTTTGTGGACATGTTCATAACCTCAAATTATGACACTACACCAAGTGGTGCATCAAGGAGAATTGATTTGCATGACTAAATCTTGGTAAAGCCATTTCTGCTGATTTCTAGGGTTTACCAAAGTTACATTGGCCACTTTGCCCAAATGAGCTCAAATTTCGTGGCACACCCTATTTCTATGTATATTTCCATCCTGTTAAGTATCATGGCAATTGGAGTTCATTTGCTTGCCCAAAACTTTATCAAACACCTTCTGACATTTTGCAAAATCCACTGTTTTGACCCTTTCCACTATTCTTGGAGAGCTCAAATTTTTACCACAGCCCCTTATAGTCATATTCTAACTCCAGTAAGCTTTCCTAGCCCAAACTCAATTGTTGGGGGGGATGAAAACCTCTCTTTCTCTCTCTGGACAGCCCCTGTACCCATCTTCCTCACCTCCCTCCTCACCCCAGTGGCCATCCAGGGCATCCAATGCCCCTCCCCACTTGTTTACTTCTCCCTAGCGCTACCAGACATGAGTGGGCACGCCCTTTCCCTTTAAACAATGCCATGGCAGCCAAAGACACGCTCTGGAGCGCGCTACAGTGCGCTCCCGCACTGTAGCCGCCCCCTGCCAAGCACCTCCGGCCACCTAGGGCCTCCCCCTTGTGTCCCCCGAGGCTGCCTCGACGTCCAAAACACGCAAGGATGTCGGGCCCCTCCTCCCTTGCCCTCTTTCTCCCTCCGCAGAGCTCGCCGAGCGCTCCCTAGGCCGCGCCCACGGTGCACCGCAGCCACGACCATATAAGGCCATCCCGAGCACTACTCTGGCCACTCCCCGCTCTCCCTCTCTACCGTGAACCTCTCTGACACCCCCTCTCTCCCCCTCGTGCCCTCTTGCCCTCTCCATGGCCGCCGTGGTCGCCGTCGGCCTCCACCCGGCTCCGGCAAACCAGGGCCTCCCCTTCCATACTTTGGCCACCAGGAGGACCGCAGAAGACCTTCGGAGCTCTCCTGCTCATCTTCTCCTGCTCTGGTGCCCCGTGCCACCGCAACAATCTCCTCCTGAAGCCTCATCCGCCGGCGTCAGGGTTGCCGTCGCCCTGGACCTCCCCAGCCTGCGTGGTGCCCATGGATGGGCGCGGCTCTGCCTCCCGAGTCCGCCGGAACGCCGGACGTCGTCGGGGACGGCCGGAACCGCCGGGGAGCATGCCGGCGCCCGCTCGGTCGACCTCCTCTGCTTCTCGCGCGAGGTAGGAGACAACCTGCGGGCGGGGCCCGCTCGTCAGTGGCCCAGCCTCCAGGCCACGCTGGCAAGTGGAGACGCCCCCACCGGTTCTTCGCCTCTCTGAAACGAAAGCGCCTACAGGGAATATGCCTTCGGCGTGGCCCTCCAGCACGCGTGCGGCCGAGTCTCTGGGCCGGCCCAGTGGCGCCCGACTGCGAAACCTCGCCCAGTGCGCGCTGGCACCGCCCAGATCCGGCCCATTTAGGTAAATCCTTTGTCTTTTTATTTTTCAAAGTCAACTTCAAAATCTATAAATAATTCTACAGAGCTCCAAATCCAATGATTCAAATTTCTGGTGACTCCATAAATCATGCCCTATCACATGGTGCTTTTTGCACATTTTTCCAGAAACTTTCTCCTCACAAATATTTATCAAAATCTCATTTTTCCGTTTCTGTCATAAACTTTAGAAAATCACAGAGAGCCCATTTTTTATCCAAATTCCATGATTCAAAATCCTAGGTGTCTATAAGTTCAAAACTTAGTTTGTGAACATTTTTACTAATACTTTCTGTATCACCTCAAATAATGGTCTATTTCTTCATATTTGTCAACTTTGCAAATTCATAGGAAAATCATTTCAACTCCAAATCCAGTAAAACGAATTCCTAGATGCTTATAAAATCATCCTTTGTTAAATGGGTGCCTTTGCTCATTTTTCAAAAATATGTTTCTGTACACTTCTGGCAATTCCATAAACCTCTTGATTCCATCATGTCGAAATGTTTAGAAATATTCATTGATCCAATTCCAATGAAATCACTTTGGTCATTCCTCACATGGCCAGAGGTATCCTAGAAAAGTCAAATCAATATTTTTGGAGCACTTATATTTTCTACCTTGTTGTGTTGCTTATTGTGGTTGTTTCCGATGATAGTTGACGAAGTAGACGAAATGCTTGGAGTTGGACCAGAGATATTTGAAGACCTCGAAGACTTTGTTGAAACAGGTAAGCAGCCCTTTGACCATGACTAAGAAACCCCTTTTTATGCATTTCATATAGCACTTTACTATTGTTGCATCGGAATCATGATGAGAGGGTAGCCACTTTGGTGGGTTGCCCTCGTCTCCTCCTTATTGATACTTGCATTTGTGCATGACCCTACCTCCTTATGAGGGTTATGCCGGTGGGAATAGATAGGATGCTAAGTAGTGCTACGCAAAAAGGGAAGGAAATATGCATGGTGATGGAGGCAAAGTATTTTCAAAGGACTTTTCGAAAACCCCGTCGGGTGCCACTTATGCCCGAGGGAGATGATGAGTTGGGTAACCACTTGATGACGAAGTGGTGTACCGAGGCAAGTGTGTGTGTTGTTTTCAAAAATGGATTAGATTTAAGATTTATCGACTGTCCCAACCTTACATGCGCAACCACTCTACCCTTGTATGGGAAAGGGCATTATTGATTACCTAGGCCGATACTAGCTTGGAGCTCGCATTACTAGTGACGGGAGAGTTGTTGGTGCACTCTCTCGGGACGGGGTCGTGCCAGGTAGGGCGGCCATGACTGTTTTCACAGGGCACCGGATACACCGTTGTGTCCCCTCTCGGATGTTACGATCTCGAGTGAGTCTCGTAGGATGTACATCGTGAGGATACGGAACAACGAGTGGACTCCTTGTTAGTGTCGTCTAGGGAAAGATAGTGATCGGGTGCTTACCCCGGGTACTTGAGGTACCGCGGGTCGTGGACGACACGGAAGTTCCCCGGATCTAGTGGGTAAAGTGTGCAACCTCTGCAGAGTGTAAAACTATTCGAATAGCCGTGTCCACGGTCAAGGATAGTTGGGCGGTGCTGCTTAAACTACGTCCACATGTTTTCGAACCTGTGTGAGTATTTGAATAAATGGGAAGAACTACTTGGGTCAAGTTAGAGGACTTGACATGATCGAGTTGGGTTGGTGCCCACTCTTTTATGTTGATACCACTACTCAGGTCAAGTCAAAGGACTTGACATGTTTGAGTTGGGTTGGTGCCCACTCTATTTATGTTGATATCTGTAACCTGTCCTTATGGTTACTTGAATTCTCCTGATGCATGTCTTACGAGTTGTTGAACATGTCATTGCACTCAAAAACTAGCTTTCCGCAAAAATTTACCTATGTCATGCATTGTTGTATCTTGAACCAAAACATGGGTTGCTTGCGAGTACATTCAAAGTACTCATTGGCTTGCCACTGGTTATTTTATTGGCCAGGCATGAAAGAACAGGATATGATGAAGAATACTTCAGTGACGAACATGCGAGCTAGGACGCTTCCCAGTCAGAATGCCTGTAGGGTTAAGGCAGATGGCATGGGTCCAAGTTATCGACGAAGATTTCCGCTGCAATGTTATACTCAAGACTTGACCATAATGGTCCTACTTGTATAATACGATATGTATGGATGTAAGACTCTTGTTATTCAGCTTTTGTGTGTTCAGTGAGCATTGATCTCTGGGATCACTGTACATGTGCATTCGGTGATCACGACTTATGAGTCGGGGTCCCCACAGAGCTGGTATCAGAGCCATCCTGACTGTAGGAAGCCTTAGTTAGCATGGTCGTTAGTTAGGGTAAAACTATTTCCAAAACTATTACTAGTTTTCAAAACTATCTATACTTCTCTTCCCTTCTTAGTTTTTCAAAAACTAAGGTATACTTTCCCTATCGATCTCTTCCCTTCAAAACTATTGCAAACGGTCGCTAGCACCCTCCAGCCCCTGACCACGGGATTCCTTGTAATCCTCGTGGATAGCCTAGAAGGAGTACACCTTGCCAAATACTCACCCGCCTCTTCTGAACCCAAGATTCGCGACACCACAACAAGACGATGCCAACAGAAGATACACCTTTGAAGAATGAGGACATGAAGACCCAGAGGATGGTGGCACCTTTGTATTGGCCCAGGATGATGCAACCTTAGCCTATGATGATCATGTCATAGGACATGCAAGATCATGATATACATCGCTAATAGAGCAACTATGTCCTTACCTTGTTGTATCGACAACCACCGGTGGATGAGAACCTCGCCATTTGGTCCGCCTCACTATAGTGAGCAGGAAAACGGTTCTCTTCATCCCCGGCTCTTGGTGTCGATATTGTCATCAACGTAACCGACATGTTGGACCTCTACTATGCCTTGTTAATGTCATTGCATAAAGGATTACCTACCTGGTACCACCGACGCCTTAGAAGACAAAACTGGATCGTCATGACTAAGAAGACAACAAAGGACCAAGTCAATGCCTGCTACGAGGAGCCACCTTCACCCATCACTTCAATAGGCAAGAAGTTGTTGAAGAATCTTCAGGCTCAACCTGGATCGTTCCATCGGACAACTACAAGAGATGTAGCAACACCTGAAGACTGCACGAGGCTCAAGGCACGATTACTGAGTCCGAGAACCCCTAGGGTAGGATGAGTCGTGTACCCCCTATGCGCAGTCGAGTCCATATGATGGTTCGAATAGAACCATGATTGTGTGTTGTTTGTTTTTATTTGGTTGTGTTTTGATATAAGTCGCACTTTTGCCCTAGGCAACAAGTACGCGACTATATCACCTTCCGTGTTTTCCTTTGTTTGGCCTTTTTGGCACCCGTTTGGTTGCACTTGCACTATAGAACCCCCTTTAGGAATTCCCCTCCTCTATGCTACTTTTCCCTCGCATCTATTTCATCAACTGAAGACCAGCAAGACAAGATGCACCAAGGAGTCTACCTCGGCGACCAACTAGCACTGAAGAACTTTTCTACAGCCTCCCTGACCAAGTGTAACCCCGTAGAATTATGTTTACCCCTCAAGACTGTGAACCCATCCCTTGACCCTTCGAGACTTCACGGGATACCCCAGCTTGAGTCCTTAACCATGTGCTTGACCCACATAATTGCAAGAGAACCAGTTAAGCCTCTGTAAACCTTGCACAACACTGGGTTCATTCTGGAACTAGTGGACTTAGTGAGCAAGCACATTGTCATCCTAATATAGCACAAGAGTTGATGCTTTCGGTGGTATAAGGTTATTTGTTTAAAGGACTGGATAGAACAGTTGGCATCTCAGGAACCGTGCTTAAGGATAAGGTGACAAACGTTCGCTCGCACACTAGAATCCTTGAAACCCTTAAGCCCCACCAAGCCACGATATGGTCGGAATCACAACCATGGGCTTTGGCTCTAGGACAAGGAAACCTTGGCCAATACCCAACCATGACCACCACTAATACCCCAACCTATACCCTATGTACCCCGTGGGCAAATCTTCATGGAGTACTCGGACAAGTAGTTGTCATCCTTCCTTGATGACATTCTTGTCTTCTCGAAGATGGAAGAAGAGCACGAGCAACACTTGAGGATGGTCCTAGATAAACTTCGAGAGCACCAACTGTATGCCAAGTTCGGCAAGTGCGAATTTTGGCTGCACAAAGTTGGATTCTTGGGTCATGTTTTGACTGATGAAGGATTGTCGGTCGACCTCACTGAGATTGAAGCCGTGACTGAATGGCAATCCCCAAGCAATGTGAAGAGAGCTTCCAGGAACTGAAGAAGAGACTGACCACCGCCCCAGTTCTGGCCACACCAGATATACACAAGGAGTTGGTGATATATTGTGATGCGTCAAGAACCGGACTAGGAGGTGTTCTGATGCAAGAAGGCAGAGTCGTAGCTTACCTTTCAAGGCAACTACGGCCTCATGTTACTCATGACCTTGAGTTGGCAGCTGTAGTTCATGCCCTGAAAACGTGGCGACATTACCTCCTAGGGAAGCGGTGTGAGCTATACACGGATCACAAAAGTTTGAAGTATATTTTCACTCAAAAGGAATTGAACACGAGGCAGAGAAGGTGGCTAGAGTTGATCAAGGATTATGACCTCAGTGTTCAATACCACCCTGGAAAGGCTAATGTGGTAGCAGATGCATTAAGCAGAATGGCTTGTTCCTTGAATGCTATGCTTATGGAAAGGCTACCCGCCTTGCATGAAGAACTTGAAAGCTTCGGGTTGGAACTGGTTGCACCAGGATTCTTAGCCAACCTTGAAGTCGAGCCTACCCTGATGGATGATATTAAGGAAGCTCAGAAGGGACACGAAAGTATTGAAGGCATCAAGAGGAAGATCAAGGCAGGCAAGGCCCCAGGATTCTCAGAGGATGAGCAAGGAATTGTGTGGTTTGGGAATCGCATTTGCGTACCCAACAAGGTTGAGCTCAAGAATTTGATCTTGCAAGAGGCTCATGACACCCCGTATTCCATCCACCCCGGAGGAACCAAGATGTATCAAGACCTGAAGGAAAGATTTTGGTGGCACGGGATGAAAAGGGAGATTGCCACCTATGTTGCAAAGTGTGATGTATGCCAAAGGGTCAAAGCTGAATATCAGCGACCTGTTGGATTGCTCCAACCACTCAAGGTTCCCGAGTGGAAATGGGATCAAGTCGGAATGGATTTCATCACTGGACTACCTAGGTCAAACGAGGGACATGACTCCATCTGGGTCATAGTCGATCACCTGACTAAAGTAGCCCATTTCATTCCTATGAAGACCACTTATGAGGGAAATCAGCTAGCCAGCCTCTACATCAACAGAATCGTAAGCCTTCATGGTGTTCCCAAGGAGATTGTGTCAGACCGAGGGACCCAGTCTACCTCAAGGTTCTGGAAGAAGTTCCAAGAGGCCATGGGAACCAAGTTGTCCTTCAACACTGCTTTCCACCCATGGACCGGAGGCCAGACAGAACAAGTGAATCAAATACTCGAAGACATGCTCCGAGCCTGTGTCTTAGCATATGGAGCTAAGTGGGAAGATTGCCTCCCTTTCGCCGAGTTCTCCTACAACAACAGTTATCAGTCAAGCCTTCAGATGGCACCATTTGAGGTGTTGTACGGGCGCAAGTGCCGCACACCCCTCAATTGGTCAGAAACCGGAGAAGGACTAATATTTGGGCCTGAGATCCTCCGTGAAGCAGAAGAGCAAGTTCAGCTAGTCAGAGAACAACTGAAGGCCGCTAAGTCCAGACAGAAGAGCTATGCTGACACTCGTCGCCGACAAGTAGCCTTCCAAGTCGGAGACCATGTATACCTGCGAGTAACTCCTCTTAAGGGGACCAAGCGTTTCCACGTTAAGGGAAAACTCGCACCAAGATTTATCGGCCCCTTCGAGATCGCTGCACGACGAGGAGAAGTGGCTTACCAGTTGGAACTACCACCTGAACTATCCGATGTGCCCAACGTTTTTCCACACGACACAACCCTAGAAGTGTTTCCAACTTCCTAACTAGCCCGGTCTCTACAAGGACATCGACCACGAGCCATCGACCTCCAGCCCAATATGACCTACGCGAGAGACCCCAATTGCAATCTGGATCAAGCAGGACGACAAACACGAAGCCATCGAGTACTTCAAGGTTCAATGGAGCACCAAACGGAAGCAGAAGCAGTATGAGGACGTGAAGACTACCCCAAATCCAAGTTTCCGTATTCCTTTCCGCGCCTAGTCTGGGAATCTCGGGGACGAGATTCTTGTAAGGGGGGTAGGTCTGTCACACCCTGATTTTCATGCCACAACACTTAATCTAACAAATCACGATAAAATGAGGTTTTGCAAAAACTTTTGAGTGTTTTGGACCTTGCCTTGTTTGGATTTTGTCTGTTGTTTGCAAGTGCTCTAAAAATCAAACAAATCCTCCAACTTTTATACTCCTTCTCCTTGATCCAAAACCTTTTCCCAATGATCATACCATGTGTATAGAGAAATATAGTATTTCCTTACAAAAATAATTTGGCCAAAAAGTATTTCCAAAAATTAGTTTTCCAAAAACCCCTGAATTGAGGTTTGTACTGCAAGTACTTAATTCAGGGCAGTAAAAATCTTTCCAAAAATTTATTTGAAACCTATTAGATATAGGACTCCCATAAACCACAAAAATATAATTTTAAAAGGTATTTTCTTATTTTACTTAAAAGCTTTTTCTTAAGGCCAGAAATGGTCTTTAATAGGAAAAAAATTATTTTAATATTTCAAAAATATTTCAGAAAATTTAGGGAAACTCAATGGACATATATTGTCCATATATAAGAGTTTCAACACATGGTCATGTTCAAAATATTGGACAAAACCTCCCAAAACCATTTCTGCTCATTTCAAGGATTTGAAATATTTCTGCAGGAAATATTTTCGAAAAAATCCAAGAAAATTCTATCATGTCACATATGACATGTTTGATGATCTTGCCAAGCCTCATGTCATGGAGAATAGTATAACCCCATGAAATCTCCTCAAAACCATTTCTGTCCATTTTGAAGTTTGAGCAACTTTACATTGCCAAACATGTCCAAATGTTCTCAAACCTTGTTAACATGCCCAAATGGTCTAATTATTCATCTAGACCAAATGGCACAAGTTGGAGAGAATGTTATCTTGCTCAAAGTACCCCAAAACCCTTCTTGTTCAGAACCAAATTTGAACAACTCTACATTGGCAACTTTCTCCTTTTGATCTCAACTTTTGTGGACATGTTCATAACCTCAAATGATGACACTACACCAAGTGGTGCATCAAGGATAATTGATTTGCATGACTAAATCTTGGTAAAGCCATTTCTGCTGATTTCTAGGGTTTGCCAAAGTTACATTGGCCACTTTGCCCAAATGAGCTCAAATTTGGTGGCACACCCTATTTCTAAGTGTATTTCCATCCTGTTAAGTATCTTGCAATTGGAGTTCATTTGCTTGCCCAAAACTTTATCAAACACCTTCTGACATTTTGCAAAATCCACTGTTTTGACCCTTTCCACTATTCTTGGAGAGCTCAAATTTTTACCACAGCCCCTTATAGTCATATTCTAACTCCAGTAAGCTTTCCTAGCCCAAACTCAATTGTTGGGGGGATGAAAACCTCTCTTTCTCTCTGGACAGCCCCTGTACCCATCTTCCTCACCTCCCTCCTCACCCCAGTGGCCATCCAGGGCATCCAATGCCCCTCCCCACTTGTTTACTTCTCCCTAGCGCTACCAGACATGAGTGGGCACGCCCTTGCCCTTTAAACAATGCCATGGCAGCCAAAGACACGCTCTGGAGCGCGCTACAGTGCGCTCCCGCACTGTAGCTGCCCCTGCCAAGCACCTGCGGCCACCTAGGGCCTCCCCCTTGTATCTTGAACCAAAACATGGGTTGCTTGCGAGTACATTCAAAGTACTCATTGGCTTGCCACTGGTTATTTTATTGGCCAGGCATGAAAGAACAGGATATGATGAAGAATACTTCGGTGACGAACATGCGAGCTAGGACGCTTCCCAGTCAGAATGCCTGTAGGGTTAAGGCAGATGGCATGGGTCCAAGTTATCGACGAAGATTTCCGCTGCAATGTTATACTCAAGACTTGACCATAATGGTCCTACTTGTATAATACGGTATGTATGGATGTAAGACTCTTGTTATTCAGCTTCTGTGTGTTCAGTGAGCATTGATCTCTGGGATCACTGTATACGTGCATTCGGTGATCACGACTTATGAGTCGGGGTCCCCACACTCTTCCTTGGACAAATCTATCCAATGATGGTGAAAGGCGATCCAACTGCTATTGACACAATGTTACTACCATTTATGAGAAGCAACTGTATCTATACGTCGGACATTGCGGTGGTTCCCTACCCTGGTCATGATATAGTAGGTCGCTTCAGCCTGGATGATCAGTCCTGCGTTGGTCTCGAGATTGACAGTAGCTGGCCATTCCTAGAGAATCACTTGTGGTTCAAAGCAAGCATTTCCAACGCCGAGGATTGGTTGAGTTGAAGTTCATATCATTGCTTGTTATTTGTTGTGTGATGAAAACTTTAGTATTTATAATGTATCCTCGTTGTCGTTGTGGGTTGATGACCTATTGTATGTAATAAAATGATATGTCTGGGATAAATTTACTAAATTTATGAATGGCTTTCGAGTCGCTTCTCTGAGTGGGTGCTGCGACGAGGCAAAAAAATATTTTCCGAATACATAATTGTACGTGCATTGCAACAGGTTATCGGATGAGGCCAATCAACAATAGTACACAATTTGTACTAGCTTCACATGCTGCACTATCTCTACGTCTACGTACGTAATACAACAAGTTTTAAACTTGAGACCAGCCACCCATCCTCAAAAAGAATACTTTTTAACCTAGCACAGACTCCAGGAAATTTGGCCATAGTGTGAGGTGGGCCATATGTTAATGTGTTTGTTGTACGTAACCAGCACCTTGAATCCTTGATACTACTACTATTAGTAGGAGTAGTAGGGTGGCATGGGCCAAAACAAGCATTCACGTCCAGGAGTTCAACACACGCCACCAGCGCGACTTCCATCTGACACCATATTTGTTGGAGTCCGTGCTACAGCAATCTCTTCAACCTCGTCGTTTCTATAACTCAGCCATCGCGCGACGGGCGAGGTGGGGGTTTGTCGATAGTAGGTTTCCTCAACTGCGGTCCCACTTGTAAGGCCAACTCCAACGCACGACCCCAAACGGACCTCCGTTTTGCCTGGATTTTGTCCGTTTGGGTAGGGCAATGGGGTCGTGTCCGGGCCATTTCTCGGATGCGGTGGCCATGCGCCAAACGCGCGGACACATCCCGGCTGCGTACATTTTTCTTTGCAAACACATATCTTTTTTCAGCATTGATTTTTTGGTACATGGAAATACATCACCAAAATTTTGACTAGAAAAACAAGAACCACAAGAATACATTTTAGAAGATATCCAACTTCCATAACTGCACCTGTAAGTTGGATTAGTGCCTTCTCGGTGCATTCATTGTTGATCTGCGGAGGCTCGATCCTGCGTGCTTCTTTCTTCTTCGAGTGTAAAGAAGTAGACATGTCTAGCCTCTATTCTATCAACAAGTGCACTAGTCTCATCTCTAAGCCTCTATGCTAGCTAAAAGTGTTAGAACATGCGCTCTATCAATATATAGTTGTACTCTTCTTCCCAATACCAAAAATTGCATCCATTCTACACAATAAAATTTTAAGTTAGCACAACTAGTCTAATCCGAGAGCACAACCGAAGATTTGGTCGAGTTCTTCCTCCTTTTGCCGACACGTGGGACATCCAGCATCCAGGTCGTGTCATGCAAGAAAATAGAGTGGTAGGTGAAGCCACGTGATGTGCATCTTGGGTTAAACTGTAAATAGAATATTACTACTATTGAGTAACTCCACAAGCGGCCACCGAAGATCTTTATTGGATTTGTTTTTCATCACCAGCACGTCGAGGTGAAAGATGTGCAGGTTCAGTGGGTCCTCTTGCGTTTTCACTGACATGTGGGACCGCATATGAGCAAACAGACAATGGGCTCCGTGCGTCTGCTAGCTGGCTAAGAACAGAGATAGAGGAGGGCTGAGCACGGACTCCGGGAAATTTGTTCTACGTAACCAGCACCTCGATATAGTGGGGTGGCATGGGCCATAACTAGCATTCATGTCTAGCAGTACGACACACGCCACCCACACGAGTCCCATCCGACACCAATTTTCTTGGAGTCCGTGCTAGCTACAGCCATCTCTTCTCCCTCCTGTTTTCTCAGCCATCGGGTGGTGGGCGGGGTGGGGGTTTGCCGATAGTCGGTTTGCTCAACTGCGGTCCCACTTGTAAGTGAAAAATGCAACACAACACGCATTCCCCCTTGAGCGGCGTGCCGAACAAACTGTGTGGGGGTGCGACGCGAACACAGCAGGCTTTTCCTTTTGAACTTGTAACTTGTAAAATTTGGTTCTGCTCCATGGGAAGACCGATAGATAGAAATAACGATTTTCCCTAGAGTAATGAGAAGCTTGGTTCTAGCGCGGTTCATGCATGGAGTACATAGGAAAATTATGAAGTTGATGCGAAAGGTAAGATAATTACTAGTAGTACCATTTACTACTACATGGGTTTGACTCAAAGATAAAGATACATACGGATCCATCAACGACATCCTCACGCCCTAGTGCACCGGATCATCAACTGACGTGTGAGGAGCAACGGCGTTGGCGGCAAGCTCAACGTGCTTCTGAACAATGTCGTCCAAGGTTGCCCTGCGGTCCAAGAAGGCCAGCGTCCTATCGTCCTCCTCTCGCATGTAGTAGTCCCTGTGGACGATTTGCACGTAGAAGTGGGTGATCATGTCGATGGCGTCTTGCTGCGCTAGGCGCTGCGCGGCGAGCGCGACCTCGAGGTGGACATTCTCCGGCGCGACGACGGGCAATTGCAGGGCCACCAGTACATCAAAGAGGTTCTCACCATAGAGGACGTTGAGGGTGACAGGCATCATAGAGCTTGGGCGCGTGGGCTGGAGGCGTACGTCAAGGTCGTCCGCGAGCTTCTTGACGACGGTGAACATGTCGAGGAAGCCGACGAGGACCTCGTCGAACAAGGAGACGAAGCTGTCATCCAAGCAGCCCCTCGCCCTGGCCGCCTCAAGCACTACCTGGAGACGTTCCTCGGTGCCGGGCCGTAGGCCAGCGTCGTGGACCATCCAGCACAGCCGGCTGATGCTCATGCTCATCGCCTCCATGGGTCTAGCTTCTAGTCAACTGATCTTGCGATTGGAGTGATCACTCTTGCCCTTGGGTGCGTAGGTGCATAGGATTTCGTAGATTGGACTGGCGGGAGCCTTTATATGAGAAGTGCAGACTACGTTGAATTCACGTGCGTGTTGGCCATCTACTCCTCGCCCCTCTACTACACCTGCCTTTGGCTGTATGATAGGTTGTCCAGCCACCCGTTGGGCCCATGTGTCATACACCCAAAGGCAGGTGCAGTAAGTCAATGAAGTTGTGTCCCCCTCCATGCTCGTGCATGCTTTCAATAACTTGAGACTACCAAACATCACATGCAGTGGTTAGTTCATTGCATGTAGTCCTATTAAGTAGCAAAAATACATTAAGTTACCTCGCTAGTAGGAATAAAAGAATACACCATGTATTTATTTACAGAGGGAGTAGTACATTTTTTGTGACATGCATTACTAGATATTGCTAGTCAAATACTAAATCTAGATGGACGTGGTAGTACTACTAAATCTAGACGGTGGTGTTAGTACTAGTATTAGTAGTACTACCAATGTAGTAACACTGTACTACTCGTTGGTCAAATTATTATGTGCTGCTCCTCACAATTAAGTGACAAGACCCTGCGCCGGAGATGACACCTGAGTATAGGCGCCGTGTTCGACATACCATAGTCAGCCTCACCATCTGCAGTCACTATCATCGTGGCTGTAGACCTAGACTGCTTACAACTAGCCGTGTTCGACATAATTTCCCATGCGTAGATGCCCGTGCATTGCACGGAACACCAAGATTGGGGGGTGGACGGCGCCGGCAGCGGCCATCGCGCCAGATTTTTCCATGGCCTTCTAGATGTGGTGGGGAGGAGATAAGGCTGATTGTGAGAGACAAGGAGTTGTTTGTAAATAGGGAACAAGTGCGGGCATCTTTTTGCAAAACTGGAGAAGTTTGGTTTGTATGCGTCAGATCTAGATCCGACAGTTATTGGTGAAAGATGGCAGGCACAACATCATCACCAACTCAGGACCTGTTTGATTCGCAGGATTTTGAAAACGCAGGAATAGGACACGGCAATATTACAAGTTTCAAACTGATATTACGAATGTTAGGAGTAATGTTGCACCTATGAAGAGGGAATTACTAGGAAGTTTACGTAAGAACTTTTGTTACTTTAGGTGGATGCAGCATTATCGTACAAACTAAAATCCACCGCCTAGACAAGTCACTAATGGGCAAATAAGTTTTCGAGTCTCTGGCCACTTGATGTTTCAAAAACAAATTCAGCTTCTCCGGAGACTTTGTCATTTAGGCTTATACGCTTGCGGTGATCAGCACGCCATTCAGTGTTGCACCAGAGAACGCCAAACCTCAATACCTTGAGCACACTTTCCTCCAGAACAAAGAACCTTGCCAATTTAATCTCAGATCTGCTGCCTCGGTAGTCGATCAAATCAATTTCTGTAAGATGGAGATCAAGGCATTCGATGAGATTGTTATAGTGCAGCACATTTTTCACTTTCAAGACTTTTTTTATCTGCAAAATAAGAGAACATATTAGAGCAGCTGGTTGTATAAGATTGTCGTGTCATCAAGAGGTACCAATATTTGTCGGTGTACAAAAAGAGGGTACACTTTTTGTACCCCTATAACTATGCACGGGCAGTCTGAGCCATGGGCACCACCACACCAAGCAAGGCAAGGGAGGTGAGCCAGTGTAAGACCGAAGCTCGAGAGAACCACGACGCCAAGACCAAGACCACAAAGAACAAAGGGGATGAAGCGGACTCCCCTGGCAAGATCCTTGCCGGGAGACAGTTCTAGCAGCCCCGGCAAGACCCTTGCCACGGCGACTCGTCCCGCGCCTATGGAGCGAATCACCCTTGAGTCCACTGCCCCCAAAGGGCAAGGATTCGGGAGACATACCCGTGGCGACATGCAGATCTTTGTGAATACATTCAAGACCGGATACGCACTAAGGAGACGACAACCCTTGGCGGGATCCCGGCCGAGGAAGACCACAAGGCCCCCGGCAAGCGCCTTGCTGGGGATGACAACAGGCGCCTCGGCAAGACCCTTGCCGGGGCCCCGGCACGGCCCTTGCCGAGGACACCCGCAGGGCCACCATCCGGCCCACGCCGACCGAGCCTCCACCACCGCATGCATGCAGCTGCCGACCCAACCAGCTGTGCAGGCACCTGCGTGGCGGCATGCAGATCTTCGTGAAGACCCACCACTGCGCCACCTCAGCTGCCTGCCTGCCTACGTGGCATCTCAGGCATCGCTGGCCAGGGCGCGTGTCGACACAAGAAGGATCGGCGACGGACGAGGCAGATCTCTCCCCCGTCCCTGATAAAGCAAGGACACCTAAGCAAGACACATTAAATGCGCCTTGTCTTGTAATGCGAGGGATAACCTCGCATCACTGTTCCCTTTCCACCTCCTGTGTGCCACTGTGGCCACCCCTTTTTCTATAAAAGGAGCCCCGAGGCGACCAGGAGGAGGATTCAGCTTTTTGGAGCTCCACATGCCCCATAGCTAGCTCAAGAACACAGATATCCAATCCACCAAAGTAGGAGTAGGGTTTTACGCATCCTTGCGGCCCGAACATGGATAAATGAACCGTGTGCTACCTGCTTGATCCGCTCTTCTCACGACCCCGCGCCCCGCTAACTATAGTAGGGATTCTCGTGATCCCATAGGTGTCATTCCCACCGACATCTTTGGCGCGCCAGGTAGGGGGCGCAGTTGTGAGAATCGGCTTTAGCAGTTAGTTTGGTGCTTCTTCATCATCATGGTGCCCAAGAAGAAGACGACGGTGGCAGCTGGCCAGTCGGAAGCCGGACAGCCCGTCCCGACGCGGGCGAGCAGCGGACCGGTCGCAGAGAGGACCTGGGGCGCTGCTCGCGAATACCAACACCATCCCAACAGCCGGAGTTTGGGAGGCGGCGATGTTTGTGTGCCTGGTAACGGGCCACACGTCGCCAAATCCAAAGGCGGAGCCAAGTCCTTTGCGGGTGGAGCGGGGCCTTCCAAGGTCATCGCCGCCCCGCCCGAAGGCGACATGAGGGCCTCCAAGACTCCCACGCCGGCGTCAACAGCGCACTCCTCCCAGGCAGCGCGCGATGAATGGCGTAATCACGCCGAAGACCCCGGGCGTCGCTGCGGGAAGAGCCCCAAGTGCCACTCCCGGGACGTAGAAGACCTGCCCACTCGCCGGGGCGCTGGCAAAAGCGGCATGCGACCACGGGGTTGTGATAGAGCTCCTTCTGACATGGTCAGAAGTCGAAGCGCGTCGCGATCTGTGCAGGTTTCGCTGCCACCGACGCTAGCAGAGGCCCTGGCACGCGCGCAGTTGCTCCTCGACTTTTCTCCCACCACGAGGAAACTCGACGAGTGGAGAGCCACTATCCGAAGCCTTGTTGCGGTGGCCAACAAAGACGAACCAAGTCCGGTGGGGCCCCCGGGACGACGCTCCGATGGAGTCCCGCGGACCAGTGGCGGAAAAGCCGGCGGCGCCGCGACCACGGTGCATTCACCTCTTCCCCATCCGGTACCGCAGACGCCGGCTTGTCGCAACGTCGCGGGCGACGCCATCTCCATAGCATCGTCTGACCCGCAGACCCACTGTGACCAGTGCCAAGTTCTTCGGGAACGAGCCCATGAAGACGCTCGAACCACTATCGAGCGCCGGCGCAGAGCGCGCCACCAGTCAGACAGGCGAGCAGGGCCTACTGTGAACCACCCGGGCCCGGAGAGCCCTGGAGGCCTACCTTACGAGATAGGTTGTCCGGATTTTATCCGTGAGCTGCGGTAGTTCCAGTGGCCCACTCACCGCACCTTCAAACATGACGTTGGCGAAAAGTACAGCGGCAAGACTCACCCGTCTAAGTTCCTCAGCATCTACACCATCGCGATGCAAGCCGCCGGAGCCCGCGACGATAAGGTGCTTGCGAATTACTTTCCATTGGCTCTTAAACCCAACGCCATGTCGTGGTTGATGCACTTGCCGGTAGACTCTATTTCCTCCTGGTCGGATTTGTGCCATGAGTTTGTGGGCGCCTTTACTGGGGGTCACCAAGCCCATGGCCAAGCAAGCGACTTGCATGTCATTCCCCAGAAGGGAGGTGAGAGTCTGCGCAAGTATATACAGAGGTTCAACCGGGTACAATACAATATCCCTGATGTTCACCCTGCCGCCATCATCAGCGCGTTCCATCAGAACGTGCGTAACCGCAAGATGCGTGAAGAACTGGCAATGAACAAGGTGAAAGATGTGGCAGAACTCTATGTTCTTGCTAACAAATGTGCCCGGGCTGAAGAGGGAAGGAAGTACCCCGGCGAAGATGCTGGCGTGGAAATCGACTCCTCAGAAGAGGATACTGCCGCCCCGACGAAGAAAGGCCGGCGCCGCAACAGGAAGCGGAAAGGCAAAGTTGTGCTTGCCGTCGAGGGATATGGCGACTCCGGCTCCGCCAAGAAAACCAAGGCAGATGACCCCGGCAAGGAAATTGCCAGATGTGTCACCTGTCGGGCCTTGGCGGCTGCCGAGAAGCCAAGAAACTCCGACAAGCAATACGGCACGATCCATCGCACCAAAGGCCATGAACTCCAGAACTACCGATAGATTGAGCTCCTTGCTGAGAAGCATAGGGATGAATATGAGAGGCGGGACAAGGAGAAAGGCCAGGACGGTGCTGAGGGGTTCGGCAAGAAGCGTGACGGCTAGGCGGGCCATTGCGGCAAAGATAAACAGCGGGAGAGGCCCGCCCGGGGCCGTGACAAAAAAGCCAGAAGACGATGATCACGAAGAGGACGATGAGTCTGGTGACCAAGGATTTCAGAAAGCTACAGAGGCCATGTGCGTCGATGGCGGCGCCTCGATGCATACCTCTCACCGCCAGCTTAAATAGTGGGTGCGTGAGATTACAGCGGCGGAACCGTCGTTTGATGCCCAAAGGCCGCTGAAGTGGTCCAGCACACCTATCATTTTTGACACTGAGGATCACCCTGATTGCACTACTGCAGTCGGGTGCTTGCCATTGTTGGTTTCACCAACAATACGCAACCTTAAGGTGACAAAGATGCTAGTCGATGGCGGGGCCGGTCTGAACTTAATCTCGCCTGCCGTGATCGAGAAATTGCAGATTCCTGATGAAGACCTCGAAGAGATGGGCAAGTTTCAGGGGGTCAACCCGGGAAGAAGTCAACCTAAGGGAAAGGTCATGTTGCCATGACTTTTGGGAGCGATCTGAACTACAGGACAGAAAGGGTTGTGTTCGATGTTGCCAAGATCCCCTTGCCTTACAACAGGATCCTTGGCCGCTCAGCGCTGGCCAAGTTCATGGCGGCGTCACATTACGCCTACAACACCCTGAAGATGCCAGTGCCTGTGACGATCATCACCGTCCCATCACACAAGAAGGATGCGCTAATTTGCGCTGACCAACTCTATCAACAAGCAGTTGCAGCAGCCGCCACTGCCAAGGCGCTTGCTCCTGCCGCTAGAGCCCCGGGAAGGCAAAAGAAGAAGACCGGTGAGACCTCAGGCACCCACTCCGGCAAGCGCACCTCTTCGGAGTGTAGCGCTCCTGTCGAGGACGTGCCAGAGAGCTCCGCCGACAGAAACAAGAAGTCCAGGGCCACACCACCGGGAACCAAGAAGGTTTCTGTCAAGGAGGACGACACGAGAGGAGCTTTTACCATAAGCTCCACCCTTGACGACAAATAGGAAGACGCGCTCGTCACCTTCCTGCGGGCGAATGTCGATGTGTTTGCCTGGAAAGCATACGACATCCCCGGCGTTCCCAGGAAGGTGATTGAGCACCACCTTGTTGTCTGTCCTCATGCGCGGCCCGTCAAGCAGAAGGTCAGAAAGCAAGCTTTGGAATGACAAGAGTTCATCACAGGGGAGATCCGAAAACTGGAAGCAGCGGGTTTGGTAAGAGGAGTGCTCCATCCAACGTGGTTGGCCAATCTGGTGGTAGTGCGCAAAGCAAATGGGAAGTGGAGGCTGTGTATTGATTACACAGATATTAATAAGGCTTGTCCTAAAGACCCCTTCCCGTTGTCGCGCATCGACCAGATTGTTGACTCCATAGCTGGGTGTGATATGTTGTCATTCCTCGATGCCTACTCCGGCTACCACCAGATCTTCATGACAAGGGAAGACGAAGAGAAAACGGCATTCATCACCCCAAGTGGTACGTATTGCTTTATACGGATGCCTTTCGGGTTGAAGAGTGCTGGTTCGACGTTTGCAAGGGCGGTCCAGATTGGTTTTGAACCCCAGCTCCATAGAAATATGGAAGCTTATATGGATGATATAGTGGTCAAAACCAAGAACAGGGCAACCCTCATATCAGATTTACAAGAAACGTTTGCAAACCTACGCAAGATCAATCTCAAGATGAACCCTGAGAAGTGCATCTTAGGCGTCCCGTCTGGCAAGCTTCTCGGGTTCTTTGTGTCATAGCGTGGGATAGAGGCCAATCCGGACAAGATCAAAGCTATAGAGCAGATTGAAGCGCCCAAGCGAGTCAAGGATGTGCATCGGCTTGCTGGTTGCGTTGCCACCATGAGCAGGTTCATTTCCAAGTCCGCCGAGCGCACCCTTCCCTTTTTCAAGATTTTGAAAAATGTGGGCCCGATGGAGTGGACGCCAGAAGCCGAAGCAGCATTGCAAGATTTGAAGAGGTACCTCTCCTCCGCGCCAATACTAGTTGCGCCTAAGCCATAGGAACCGTTGCTGCTGTACCTGGCGGCAACGAACCAGGTGGTCAGTGCCGCACTAGTGGTGCAGAGAGAAATTGATGATGAGGTAATAGCAGTGACGGAGCCCGATGCCACCGATGCCGAGACGACGCAGCCAGTTGGAGTGCCACCGAGGAAGAAGATGATGCAGCACCCGGTCTACTTTGTTAGCTCCCTTCTGCAGGGGGCTAGATCAAGGTACTCCGGTGTGCAGAAACTGCTCTTCGGCCTTCTTATGGCCTTGAGGAAGCTGTGTCACTACTTCCAGGCGCACGAAATCACTGTCGTCACTCGCCTCCCTCTACAACGGATATTGCACAATCCAGACGCAACGGGAAGGATCGTAGAGTGGGCACTGGAACTGTCCAGCTTTGGCCTCAAGTTTGAGAGTACCTCAACGATTCAAAGCCGAGTCCTGGCAGAGTTCGTTGCAGAATGGACCGCGGCGCCTGACGAAGAAGCCCAAGAGACTGCTCTTCCCAGCAAGGAGGCAAGTTGTGACTGGATCATGTACTTTGATGGAGCTTTCTCCTTACAGGGCGCCGGGGCTGGCGTACTGCTTGTCGCGCCCACCGGAGAGCACCTCAAGTACGTGATCCAGATGCACTTCCCCAGGGAGGTGTCAACAAACAATACGGCTGAGTACGAAGGGCCGCTTGCTGGTCTTAGGATCGCGGCGGACCTCGGAATCAAGAAACTCGTCGTCAGAGGTGACTCGCAACTTGTCGTCAAGCAAGTCAACAAGGATTACCAGAGCCCGTTGATGAAGGCCTACGTCGATGAAGTGAGAAAGCTGGAAGAGCATTTTGAAGGTATACAGGCAGAATACGTTCCCTGAGCGGAGAATGATATCACCGATTACCTATCAAAATGCGTTGCCCTCAAGCTACCTGTGGAACCAGGTACCTTTGTGCTTCATCTAACTCAGCCATCCGTTGATCCATCAACAGAGCAAAACAAGAGGAGGAAATCAGGGCCCGGCAAGTACTTTCCCGCCGAGCTCCCCGAAGCCACCGACAAGGATGTTGCTGGAGATACTGAGCACGCCACGGGACGGCTAGCTCCGGCGGAGCATCAAGCTCTTGACGTTGAGACAGTCGCTCCTGTAGCGGAGGAAACGCCTTTAGTCCTCGCCGTCGAGCCCCAGGCTCCAGCATGGGCACAACATACCGTCCGATTCCTCCAAACAAGGGAACTTCCTGAGGAGCAGGAAGAAGCGGAAAAAGTAGCCCGTCGCTCTATTATGTACCAGTTCGTCGATGACGTCCTGTACAGAAAGAGGTCAAACGACGTGAAATTGAAGTGTATCCCTCGAGAGGAAGGACTGCGGCTGTTGGCGGAGATACATGGAGGCATATGTGGATCCCACATCGGGTCAAGGGCCCTTGCCGGCAAAGCGTTTCGGCAAGGCTTCTTATGGCCCACTACCCTCTAGGATGCGACGACACTAGTCACCAGGTGTGAAGCGTGTCAGTTCCATTCAAAGAAGCTTCATCAGCTAGCTCAAGCCCTTCAAACCATTCCTCTCTCCTGGCCCTTCTCGGTCTGGGGGCTTGACATAATGGGCCCTTTCCCCCGCGTCGCCGAGGGCTTTGAGTACTTGTACGTCGCAATCGACAAGTTCACAAAGTGGCCAGAGGTGGAAGCAGTGAGGAAGGTCATAGCTCAGTCAGCCATCAAATTCTTCAAGGGACTAGTGTGCCGTTTTGGTGTACCCAACAGGGTCATCACCAACAATGGTACACAGTTCACAAGCCGCACCTTCATGCAATATACCCAAGACCTCGGCAGCAAAGTCTGTTTCGCTTCCGTTGCTCGCCCACGAAGCAATGATCAAGCTGAGAGGGCAAACGCTGAAGTACTGCGAGGCTTAAGGACAAAGACCTTTGACAGGCTGCACAAGAGTGGAAGGCGCTGGATTGATGAATTGCCGGCGGTTCTTTGGTCAATCAGAACGACACCAAATCGAGCCATCGGCCAGACACCCTTTACCCTGGTATACAGGGCAGAAGCAGTTCTCCCCATTGAACTCATATACGGGTCACCTCGAGTACTCGCTTATGATGATCTTGAGAAAGAGCAACTGCGCCAAGATGACGCAACGCTCCTTGAGGAAGATCGTCTTTGGGCGGCTGTGAGAGCAGCACGCTACCAGCAAGCCTTGCACCGCTACCATAGCCGCAAGGTTCATGCCCGAAGCTTTAAGGAAGGCGACCTTGTTCTTCGGCACGTTCAATCGGCCAAAAATTCCAACAAGTTGACGCCGAAGTGGGAAGGCCCTTATCGGGTAATATGAGTCACCAAGCCCGGCGCAGTCCGCCTGGAGACCGAAGATGCCGTTCCGGTGAGTAACTCCTGGAACATTGAGCATCTTCGCAAGTTTTACCCGTAAGGCGCGGCTTGCCGGGCCCCCCGGCAAGCCACCTTTTGTACGAGCATTGTCGATGACGCATGTAACCCTTTGTACAAAGCCAGGCGCAGACCCTGAGCATAAGTAAATGAAGCGCTGGCTCCCTGAGTTATAGCATGCATGCTAGGTCGAGTCTCGTCCTTGGTTAGGGTTGATACTGCTTAGCGGCGACTAACCCCTAGCTTAGAGGTCGAGTGTGCGTCTCCTTGTCTTTCTTTCGTCTTCTTTGGTTCACAGGACACACGGATATCCATGTCGAACCACTTGGGGAGGAAAAGAAGATGAACAGACCAGCATCTAGCCCCCGGCAAGCCAGTATTGCCGGGGGTTGCAAGAGCAAAGATTCACCCATGGCGAACCAGGGTTGCCGGGGACTGCAGCTTCAGATAAGTTCTTCATCCCTTATCATGCATTCCATTATGGACTGAGGTATGTGAAACCTCGTTTTCCCCCAAGCTACCGTGCTCCCATAACTCTAGGCCCTAGGGCTCATTCCTAGGGCCAAGTTTGGTCGTAGTCGCGGCAGCGAAAGGATGAAACAAGGAGCCTGAACCTGCCTCGTCCCTGCCTCCGCCAAAGGCGTGAGGAAGGTCGAGCGAAGTGGGGAGATGGCAAGGCCTACTGCCGGGCAAGGAAATGTTTATCTTAAAGATATCAAGGATTTATTCCCTATCGTGGGTTTCACCCACAAACAAATGACCCAGCAAGCATCCCTTTTTCATTAAAAACATTCCACTCAGGTACAGTCCATAGGGAATGAAAAACATGAATGATGGGATTACAAGTTTTAAATTCCACAAAGGCCCGAAGGCTTACAAACTAAAAAGAGATAAGGTGCCCATAATCCCTTTCTTGTCCCTCTCCTCAGGAGGCAGGTCAAGGAGGCAAAAGGGACGAAAGGAGTGCCTAGGCGAGCTACGGGTGGCAGAAGACACCAAGAGAACATCTTGGTAGCCGTCCAAAGGCTGGATGGTGATGGCGGCGCCGGAAGCAGAGCTCGAAGATGAGGCGGCAGGACGTCAGCACGCGTCGAAGGCGTCGGTGCCCGCGTACTTCGACTTGACGGCCTTGCCGCCCGCCCTCTTCCTCTTCCGCAGCCTCCCAACGCCAGCCGCCCAAGGAGACGACCCCGAGAAGTTCAGGGAGCCGGCGACGCGGATGATGGGGTCGCCGGTGCCACACGGAGTGGCATCCGACACCTAATCAGACCCGTCATCCTGCTGCCTACTACCCTCGTCGTCGCTGTCGCTGTCCTCCTCGTCACTCCCGCCCGAGGAGGAGTCTTCACTATCAGAAGAGCTCTCCACGCAGCACCTTGCATGGGTCCCAAAGCACCCGAAGACCTTGACGGAGAGAAGGCCACCCTCCATCAGCTTAAAATGGAGAGTGAGCCCCTCCGTCAAGCGGTGGATATGGGCAAATGTCTTCCATCCCGATGAAGATACATCACGTGAGGGGCAGGGAAGTCGACGCGGGCCCGCGTGCCACTGATCCCGCAGCCCCTCATGTGCAGCCACAACGACTCCGGCGGGTCCAGCTCCATCTCCCGCGCAAATGGAGTCGGGAGACGAAGGCGACAGCGCGGCGGCCGTCGCAGCCTGACGAAGAACTCACAAGGGTCATCCCCAACATGGCCCTCCATTGGAGGAGGAGCTGCTGGCGGAGGCGAGGCCGGCGCGCCACCCCGTCCTCCTCTTCCCCGAGCACCCCGGCCTCGCCCCCTCCCCTTCCCCTCGCGACTGGCTCTGCCACCGCAGGCGCAGGAGAAGGAGGGACGCGTTGTCGAGCGGCGACCCTCGTCGCCACTGTTGAAGGACCGGGGTTCCCGCTCTCCATGACGGATGGAAGGGAGGAGAAGAAGCTAAAGGAAGAAGAAGATGAAAGAATGCGGGACGCCATCCCCCCTCCTGCTCTTTATAAAGGATCGGGGTTGGGGCTTGGCCGCCCCGCTTGGCCAATCAAGACACGGGAGGCGCAGGGAGCCAGGGCCGACCCGCTGTCCCAACCAGCGACGGCCCGGTTTCCCGCCTCCACCGTTTGCCACCCCAAGCGCATGGGAGACATGTGGCGAACATGCAGAACCGAGGGGACGGGTGAGGCGACCTCTCCCCACTCCATGATCGTGGGGAGTGGACACCTCGAGGACCGCGCCTTGGACCCATTCAGTAAATGGGCCGCGCCTCCACGCCTCCCTCCGTTTATGGGGAAGGCGCGAACCGCCCCCTTTACTACGACGTGACGCATGCCTGCGGGAACCAACCCCACGCATGCCGCCCACGTCACACGCGCCTCCCCACGCCGCGCCACGCGTGGGAATCGTGGGAAGCGCAACGCGCGAAGAATCTTACCGCGGTAAAAACCGCCCCGCCTGCCCGCGCATCGTTTTTGGGCCTAGCTCAAACAACGCGTTGCACTTATGTGTGGCCCAGGCCCGGGGGCTCCTGTCGGTGTACAAAAAGAGGGGTACACTTTTTGTACCCCTATAACTGTGCACGGGCAGTCTGAGCCACGGGCACCACCACACCAAGCAAGGCAAGGGAGGTGAGCCAGGGTAAGACCAAAGCTCGAGAGAACCGCGACGCCAAGACCAAGACCACAAAGAACAAAGGGGACGAAGCGGACTCCCCCGGCAAGATCCTTGCCGGGAGACAGTTCTAGCAGCCCCGGCAAGACCCTTGCCGCGGCGACTCGTCCCGCGCCTACGAAGCGAATCACCCTTGAGTCCACTGCCCCCAAAGGGCAAGGATTCGGGAGACATCCCCGTGGCGACATGCAGATCTTTGTGAAGACATTCAAGACCGGATACGCACTAAGGAGACGACAACCCTTGGCGGGATCCCAGCCGAGGAAGACCACAAGGCCCCCGGCAAGCGCCTTACCGGGGATGACAGCAGGCGCCTCGGCAAGACCCTTGCCGGGGCCCCGGCAAGGCCCTTGCCGAGGACACCCGCATGGCCACCATCAGGCCCATGCCGACTGAGCCTCCACCACCGCATGCATGCAGCTGCCGACCCAATTAGCTGGGCAGGCACCTGCGTGGCGGCATGCAGATCTTCGTGAAGACCCACCACTGCGCCACCTCAGCTGCCTGCCTGCCTATGTGGCATCTCAGGCATCTCAGGCGTCGCTGGCCAGGGCGCGTGTCGACACAAGAAGGAGCGGCGACGGACGAGGCAGATCTCTCCCCGTCCCCGATAAAGTAAGGACACCTAAGCAAGACACATTAAATGCGCCTTGTCTTGTAATGTGAGGGATAACCTCGCATCACTGTTCCCTTCCCACCTCCTGTGTGCCACTGTGGCCACCCCTTTTTCTATAAAAGGAGGCCCGAGGCGACCAGGAGGAGGATTCGGCTTTTTGGAGCTCCTCATGCCCCATAGCTAGCTCAAGAACACAGATATCCAATCCACCAAAGCATGAGTAGGGTTTTACGCATCCTTGCGGCCCGAACCTGGATAAACGAACCGTGTGCTACCTGCTTGATCCGCTCTTCTCACGACCCCACACCCCTCTAACCGTAGTAGGGATTCTCGTGATCCCATAGGTGTCGTTCCCACCGACAATATCATTCGCTCATACGGTAGGGTTGGCTAGCTAGTGATATTTTTTCACTCTCTCTCTCTCTCTTTCTCTTTCCTCTCATTTACCTAGGAGTACGTGAAGAACTTGGGCATTTGTTGCCTTTCACTATGTGGCCGATGCCATAATACGCATCGATGTCAAATCAAAAGATTTTGGCACCGCTCTCACGATGTGAGAGAGTTGGCACCGCTGTGCACACAGACCCACATGTATAAACAAATCAATCAAACCAACTACACCAGCCTCTCACTCTCCCAAACAAGTGTTTTTTATTGCCTCAGTCCTCTCTCTCTCTCCCACGTAAGTGTTTTTTCATTGCGTGAGTTAATTTGGCACCGGAGCAAAGTAGATGATCCAGATTGGGGCACCAGGTGAGCAATGGAGGGGCATCGATGCCAAATGCATCACAAGTGAATTTGGCACGTGTTTTGGCCTACATAGTGGAGGGTCGTTATAGCCCACTTTTGTACTACCTCTTATTTAGTATAAAATTTTGACCATATATTTATGTAAGAAAATGCCAATGCATGTCACTAAAAATTAAACCATTTGAAATTATGTTCAAATACGAATCCAATGATATAGTTCTTAGTGACATGCATTAACATTTTGTCAGTTAAATCTATGGTCAAATTTTGATACTACAAAATAGGAAGAGTAGACCAGGACGAAGGTAGTACTTGCTCTTAGGGTAACCATAGAGTTACTGGAGTAGCCTAAGTTACTTTCCACTATGACTAGCCTAGGCTACTATAGTAGTACAACAAAAAAACGATGCAGGTGATCACGTGAGAAAAAAATACTAAAAACATTTCTTCTGGTGAAGTGCGTAGATGCAGTTTTGAACACTACACTTGTCATCGTAATTTGGGAAAATTACAAAAAAATTGAGCTATGTTGTGATTACCGTTTACTAATAGGAAAGAAGTTTCACCTTGATGAGTAGCTTCTCCGTGCACGGAAAGCATGTAAGGAATCCAACAACTTGATCCAGATTGGGGCCGATAGATTTCATTGCCAAGATCTTTACTGTGCGCATAGACTGGGTCAAGCTTGTGGGAATCATTTTCTGGAAGACGGTCGTAAATACATCAAGAAGAAATTAAAAAATGTGAATTTCAAGAAGACGAATAAGAAGATGAGTGATGTACCTGAATGATTACGGATCCAATAAAGAGTTTGGAGAATTTGGCAGACGAGTGCACCAACGCTGTCAATTTCGGCACATCAATGACCCTGATTTTTGTTGGACCTTCTAGATCCGATACAAGCAATCTCTCAAGGAAAGGCGCATTCTCAATGACCATAACATGGAACAGCTAGAGTGATCTCTTCCCAATTGATGTCTTGTTGCGGGGCCAACAAGACACATAAATCCATCGGAGATTCGTCGAGGCGATGTGGAGGCTAATGAACCAGTGGATCTGCTCAAGACGAAGGTACTCGAGCACAGTACAACTGTGGAGCAGGTGCTCCATAGCCTTCTTCGAGATGACAATGTCGAAGAGGTCGAGCTGCTTGAGCTGAGGGAGAAGAAGGGCGGGCGCGACATTAATCTGGGGAAGATAGCAGGAGCTGAAGCTGGCGCGGCGCAGTGTTGGCGTGAGGCGGAGCACAGACGGCGGCAGAGAGCGACATCGTCCAGCTTCAAAGTTGAGCTCCTCGAGCTAATCTAGGGCGGAGGATAAGAAACACTTGTAGAACTTGGGTTGGACCTTGCAGTTGGTACTGAACATGCAGATGTCAAGGCGTCTGGCTGGCCCAGGGTGTGATGAAAGGATCTTGGATACTATGGCCATGCGTTTGCAATCCCCGTCACAGAGGCAGCTGTCGACGGTGAGGTTGAGGGGGACACGGCGCCAGAGGGGGTGCCACTGCTGGGAGAGCAGGGCGGTCCGCACGACAGATTTGGTGGCGAGGAGGCCGATGATGACGAGCAGCATGTCGTCGGGGAGGCTGCTGATGAAGTCCAGGCTCGCCGGATGCGGTTTTGGCTCGAGCCACCTCCGCTTGTTGGCTGCCTCGCCGTCCATCTCAACCGGCGGCGACGCCGGTGTACACGTGTGCTGGTGTGTGTTGTGTGCGCGAGTGCGTCCTTCTGTGCATGCCGCCGCGCAGTGGTGAATTGTGCGCGAGTGCGTCCTCCACGCGGAAGAAGTGTGTCCTCAATGCACCCTCAATTTACTAGCGTGCGGGGTGCTACCCTGAGTGGTTTCAACTTTGTTTACTTCACCGCGTGCCAGATGGGCCTCTAGTTTACTTATTTTCACCCACTGCCACATGGGCCAGCACACGAAGATATAGAACACGAGCTGACAAAGCAACATGTGGGCTGGTTGACCGGTCAACTAAACAATATATGGAGCTATACGCTGACACAGTGAGCATATAATCCATAGGTATAGAGTGTTCGTGTGAGAGGGGAGGCCCGTGAGAGATAGCAGAGAGAGAGAGAGAGAAAGAGCTACTCCCTCTATTCGATAATGTAGTTCCAACATTTTTTTAAAGTCAAACTTTTGAAACTTTGACCAAGTTTATAAAGAAATTACTTATATCTACAATACCAAAGATAAATGATAGTATGAAGTAAGTACATGTTGTGATGAATCTAATGATCTTTCCAGATGTAAATGTTTTTCTCCACATATACCTGGTCAAACTTTTTTGAGGTTTGACTTTTCAAAACATCCATATGCTTATGGACGTGAGAGAGTCCCTAACTAGAGAGAGAGTGTGTGTGAAATAGAAAGAGTGAGTGAAAAAAGTGTGTGTGCGTGTGTGAAAGAGACATGGACAACACTCGATAAAAGTCGAGAAAAAACGTGTGTGTCTTATGCAAACATATCACACATGCATCTTCGACAACGGAAGCAAGGTGAGGAGATAGTGTGTGGTTGTTTGCAACCGAGAGAGCAAGACCCCTAGCATGTGACCAAGAGGGGTCTGACAAACAAGGGAGAGAGGTCGAGAGAGACGTACGGAGAAAATGCAGACACGGGGAGGAGAGAGTGTATGTTTGTCATAGAGAGATCCCCTGGAGATCGTGATGGGACTACATGGGTGGGAGATCGAGTGACAAGGTGTTTACGCGATAGAAGATACCACGAGAGATATCAAGATAGACGTATGGATGGAAGGAGACAATACATGTGTTCCTGATGGCTAGTGAGAGATAATCATACTTAGGGGGTGGAGTGCTTGCGCCTATGATGGAGTGAGGGATTATGGTACTTATTAGGGTGTGCGTGTCACGTAGAGAGAGAACAAGGGCGGAGAGTGTTGGATGGGTCTATATGTATAGTGCGAGCGAGACATGTGTATGTGTGAACCAGGGAGATATAAAGTTTGAGAGAGATTGAGGAGCCCCGATAAGGCTGAGTCATGCGTCAGATGGCTGAGAGGGGGAAAGAGATATTCCATCCGCTCGATAATGCAGTGCATGTAATTTTTTTAGAAGTCAAACTTTGGAAACTTTGATTAGGTTTACACAAATGTTATTTATATCTTCAATACCAAAGATACATCATACGAAACTACATCTCATGGTGAATCTAATGGTATATGTTTGTCGTTCCAGATGTAATTGTTTTTCTCCACGTACATGGTCAAACTTTGTGATGTTTGACTTTTCAATAAATCAATATGCTATGGACCGAGGAGAGTGCCTAAGTCGAGAGGGATCAAGTGCGTGTGAAGGAGAATGAGTAAGTGTGCAAAAAGAGTATGTGTGTGAAAGAGAAAGTGACAACAAAAAATAAATTAGAGAGAGTGTGTGTTTTTTCGTTTCTTAGGCGAACATATCACGCATGCATCTCCGAGATAGAAAAGCAGGCGAGGAGATACATGAAGATAGCTAGTGTGTGATTGTTTGCAACGGAGAGAGACACCCCTATAGCACATGTCCAATAGAGGTCTGGCCAAAAAGGAACAAAGGTCGAGAGGGACACATGGAGAACATGGACACATGGGGAGGGCGAGAGGGTGTGTTTGTGACAGAGAGACCCTCTCGAGATCGTGAGGGGACTATATGGGTGGGAGATCGAGGGAGGTGCGTGCGCGATAGAAATATGCCCCGAGAGAAATCGAGATAGACCATGCACATGTTTGTGATGGAGACTAAGATTAGCTAGTCATATACATATAGGGGGGACTACATGTGCCTACAATTGAGTGAGAGACCATCATACTTGGCTAGCTAGGCATGAGATTGTGTGTGTGTGCGTGTGAGATGGAGAGAGAATGAGGGAGAGAGATATAGTTTTAGATGGGCCTATCGAGTGTGAGTGAGATATGCATGTGTATGTGTGACCCAGGTAG
Organism: Triticum aestivum; assembly: GCF_018294505.1. Taxonomy (NCBI): domain Eukaryota; kingdom Viridiplantae; phylum Streptophyta; class Magnoliopsida; order Poales; family Poaceae; genus Triticum; species Triticum aestivum. The sequence continues at coordinate 551,161,505 of NC_057797.1, read as the reverse complement.
ATGGAGAGTTTGAGAGAGGGGGGAAGAGCTCCGAGACGACAGAGTGGTGCGTGAGAGAGTTACGGGCAATGAGCCAAGGAATTTGTGTGCGTACGATGAGTGCACCCAAGATATCTAGCTTCGACTAGAGAATCATACATAGTGTGCGAGAGATACCTATAGATGGAGTACATATG